>NW_022605576.1:1098061-1098534 GCF_008692095.1 Etheostoma spectabile | reverse complement strand
ATCACAGACCCGTCCGTCGCTTCGTGTCCACTCTCTCTGTAAAGATGGAGGTGAGCATTGCGGCTGGTGGACCCGCTCTGCTGTGGACAGGGACGCGTTGCATCTGTGCGTAGTCCTCCGATAATGCGCAGCGTACGACCACCTCTAAACTTTGTCAGAGACCAGAGACCCAAATGGGCCTCTGTGTCTGTCAGACGGTCTGAGTGAGATCCACCATATCAGCGGAGCAATGACATGCACAGCAGACTATATTACAACTCTCCAAATCTCGGACAACAGAGATGGGAGGAGTTATATTTTGAATGTGCACAAAGTTGTAAACATGAGCAGAAATCTGATGAAACACATCTAAACTATACTATATATACTGTACTACGTATACAATACTGCAACGTTGGGCCACTATGGTGCTTCTCTAACCTCTGTGCATCTCTTAACATTTGATTTGATTGATTGATTGATTGATATCTTTA
>NW_022605576.1:1097908-1098051 GCF_008692095.1 Etheostoma spectabile | reverse complement strand
GCAAGATTAATTTAACTTTGGGTCCCTGGTCCCTACACCAGGGACCCCTTGACCTGTTCCCCAAATCTTCTCAGCTGTTGCTGACATGTGCTACTGTCTCTTCCTGTGGTTCATTATGTTTGGCACATTGTCTGGGTCAGTTC
>NW_022605576.1:1092131-1097898 GCF_008692095.1 Etheostoma spectabile | reverse complement strand
ATAAGAAGTTAATGATGTATATAATGTAAATGCTGAATGCCCTAAAACCTGTTGATATTACAACAATGCAAAGGCTCTTAACCCTACACTTTTGCACAAATCATGCAAGACTTGATTTCTCCATTTTTTTTGCACAAAACTCTCCAGAAAGTGCCATTTAATGGTTTATTTTTCAAATTTTTCCCTGGGGGGGCATACCCCCAGACCCCCCCTAGGGAGAGCCCCATCCCCCATCCCCCCACATATAACAAATCCCAATTTAAATGCTGAAGTGTAATGATGCTGAAAGAGCCAAAGAAATTGCTTTGTACACAGCTAATATATGGGTTGGCCCCCCCAAATCTCACTCCAAGGTTTTTGGAAAAGTTGGCAGCTCTGTGACAGCTCTGCTTGATTTGCTGAACTCTAACATGGCTAAGGCATTTTTGCTGACTTTTTTTTAGGGCTTAATGTCAACAAAATCCAATAAAAAAAAAAAAATTACAAAAGTGTAAAAACAAAGCCACGGAAAAGTTAAACAAAGCAACAAAAATGATGGCAAATAAAGAAGATATTGTACTTTTTCGATGAAACAAAAGCATGCCAATACAAGTCTGGCCCTTGATGTGATTGTCATGCGCTCGGGTAGTTTTTGCCATGTTAATACTTTTTTTAAATTACTGTGCTCACCCAGGAGTGAAAGACAGCGGTGACAGGGTGGAAGAGTTTAACTGGGATCACTCTCCTCGTTATTACTTCTTCCACTGACTGAGCTATAAATGTGAGACGGGGTGGGACATGTCGTCTTTTGTTGAAGACTGAAGAGTGTTGAGCAACCAGGCAGAAATTGAGCCTTATGGTCTTTTGGGGAGTGTATGCTGGAACAGGATAAATGACTACAAAAAAATACAGATACATTTGAAACATCTGAGTATTTTGTCTCAAAGACACTGACACTGTAGGTGGGGAACGTGTGCCTCTCTTCTGCTCTATTACATCCTGCCACTAGGTGTCTCTTAAAAATCAAGATCTTTGCAGCGTCTCTTTATTGTTTCTTCCTCTGAAGCAAATTTGTAATTTACGAGGGGTGGGGGGGGGGGATAGAACTTTGGCAGTGGTCATGTGCTTTCCTGATAATCAAAACTGGGCTTTTTCCTTATTTTTTGGGTTGTTTTTCAATGTTTTTGGAACTTTTTTTTATGTTTTTATCGCCTTTTTATTTTTTTTTCAAATTCTTTGGGGCTCTTTCTGAACTTTGTCGCCTTTGGGACCTCCTTAGATAGTTGGAAACCTCAACTCCCCCCCCCCCAGTGTTGAACCCAAATGATGCCCTTCCTATGAAGTAAATTGAATTAAGGCGGTTTTCTTTTCAAGAAAGCACATGACCATCCTGTGATCTGCTGTCTCTCAGTCAGCTGAGCTGTTGTCAGTGAGAATATTAAATCCTGGTGGACCCTTGCTGAGGCAGTTTGGAGTAAAATGCATCCAGGCCGCTGGTTTTTCGCAGTGCTCCTGACAGCTGGCGCCTCTGAGCTTTGTCATGCCGGACCGCTCCACGCCCAGTGCAAAGTAGAATGGTATGCTTTACTTTTAATGTACTTTGGTAGATGTGCTATGTTTGGTTTTTGTTTTGGTATCACACAACTACTTAATATTGCCAAATTCTGCACCAATCTTGAGTATCTCTATCATATATTAATTTACTAAATTGCATATGCAAACTGGTGATTATTTGCTGAATGTAAAGTATTCATGTTCTCCTAGTATTGACTTTTTGTTTAATGGCTAAAATGATTGTTAGAATGCCTTTGTCCTCCACTGTGTATTGGTATGAATTCAATAGATACTTTCTGAGCCAGTTTGCAGTATTAAGCATACCAGCCCTGTAGTAGAGTCTGCCTTTGTCAGGGATGAGTATTTTGAACTAAGGGTGGCTGAGCTCAGAGGTTGCAAGGGCGGTGGTTCGATTCCTTGGCCCGCAGTCCCGTGTTGAGGTGTCCTTGGGCAAGACACTGAACCCCGAGATGCCTCCGATGCTTCCTGTGCTATGTTAAAGCACTTTGAGGAGTTAAGATTAGAAGAGCCCATTTACATTCATTTGTACTTTTGGTCCATGTTCTACTGATATTTAGCAAAGATTCTGTTAAGCGTCATTCCAACAGTGTGGATAAAGGTTATGTGATCATTGGTCCGCTTTTCCATTTGCAGTTTTACTGTATTTTGCTCATCATCATGTTCCATAACTCCTGTGGTTTATGCATCATTTATACACTGTACACACCTTTAATGTAAGTTTACAGCGTACGTACTTTTTGACAAGCGTCGTCCACAGGGCGGCCAGAGCGTCTTTGCATCTCAAGGCGGCGGCGGTGTGTATGTACTGTTAGTGTGTGTATGGAAAGCACCCATGTGTCACTAAAATGTGCATTTTATAACCCCACGCACCATCTTTTTCTAAACCAACTCATTCTTGTGCCATGCGTCTCAACCCAGAGAGTCAAAAAGTAGCACCTAAGTCCTGACCAAGCCCGATCCGATATGACCCTGACGGAGACTTTTAGGGTCAATAACAATGCCAAAGGCACCTGACCAAGTGTCTTTATTTCAAACAATGGGAGTGAGAAAGCGTTGGCCAGAAAACTCCATGGCAATGAGATGTGGATATTTCCTGCATGCAACTGGAAGTTGTGGCCTACAAAAGCAACTTGAGGCCACGTGTATTCACCGAAAATCTGATCTCGTGAGCAAAACGGAAGATGTAATGGAAATCCTCATTAAGTTCCAGTAAAATCAACTCCTATCTGACATTTTCTGACCAAAAACTGAATATTGTTAACTTTATTTTTACAATATAAACTGAACTTATTTATGGATTTCTGATGTGCCCAGTCAAAACAGCTGAATGCTTTGGGGGATATGTTGGGGAAAAAAAAACATGGAATCATGTGATCATCTCATTATTATGTAACTAAATGAACCAGACAGTCATATCACAGAGCAGGCAAATGGTATGCCATTTCCATTGTGAATGGGAAAGCCGTGAACATGGACTAGACTGAGACAGTGATCCTCAGAATCAACAGCGTTGGTCTCACTTTGACACACTTTTTAATTGGCCATCTTGACATAACCTTTTTAGATAACCTACTTTAAGAGAAGTTAGACAAAAACTGGCAAAGCTCCTGAGTTCTATGAAATGATATAATTGTACAGCTTTTACACATTTGGATTTCATGTTATTCATTTTCAACAAAATGCAAAACGTTAAATTGTGTTTGGCACAAGCGTTGTAACTGGAACACTGTAAAATAATAATGACAGGTGAGCCTCTCAAAGGCTTCGTTATGAAGACAGCAGAAAGCTGTCATGTTGTTGAAGAACGGCACTCCCGGCTGATGTCCACTAGATGGCTCCATGTCCTTTTACAATGTCAAATGAGTTGTTTCAAGGCCACCAACAGGGACCTAAACAGTGACTCTGCTTGTTTCTCTCACGCAGGTACTTTGGAATACCATGCCAAGTGGTTTATGGATCCCTGGTCTCACAGATTAAGAAGTGGAGTACCATGGCTGGCTGCACCATGGGAGGGCAGAGGTGCCTGTACAAGGTGTGTGTGTGTGTGTGTGTGTGTGTGTGTGTGTGTGTGTGTGTGTGTTGTGTAGGGTGGCCAGCGGGACTGAATTTCAAAACCCCAAAATCAAATAAAAATTTAAAAATTTAAAAACACAAAGTGCAGGTCTGTACAGTTGTGCTGTTGGTTATGGACCACTATCAATAAATTATATGTAGTTTGCTGCTAAACTGCAGCCTGATGTCTGGCCCGTGTGTGTGTGTGTGTGTGTGTGTGGGTTGTGTGTGTGTGTGTGTGTGTGTGTTTCAGCTATACACATTTGGTTGTTTTGGATGATGAAGAGCACATGTGTCAAACTCAAGGCCTGCGGGCCAAATCTGGCACCTTGCAAACTTTGATGCGGCCCCCATATTAATTTAGGTTCCTAATAAAGGTTGGTCCACCTAGTTTTTGTAGCTTTTTCCAAAAGTCTTTTACCAAAGTTTTTGACACTATTTCCAATGATTTTGAGGCTTTGTTGCTTATTTTGAAATCTTTGGCATTTTTTTGTAAGCAAATTGGAACTTTTTCAAAAATCGTTGTCTGGTTTTTCCCAACATTTCTGGAGCTTTTTTCAACATTTCTGGTGCTTTTTTTATTGATGTTTTTGTGAGTGTGATGTAAGTTATTTTAAGGCAACAATCACATGGAGCTAAACACACACCACGTGACTGGGCTTGTTTCTCTCATGCCCCCCACAACCCCCTAATCCATTGGGCTTGAGTGCTGTCAATCTGACTACTGTGATTTCCATTGGATCAGAGTACTGTCACTTGGATGCCTGTTCTGCTGATCTGACCAGCCCATGTCACATGACTGTTTCCATGATGACTATCCAAACGTCTGATACTATGGAACCAGCACTGGAACTGTTTTATTAGCAGTAACAGACCGAGCCTATATGAAATGTGTAATGCATTTGTATATATTTGAATGTGATTGTGCAGTGTATAAGTAGAAAGACCGCGATACGCAGTTTGCGTCCAACTCCCAAGTGCAAAAAAAGCAGAAAAGTGCATTGTGATATTCAAGTATAGACGGCAGGAACTAATAATGAATGTTAGGTTTTACTTAGCAGATATCCAATATATTCTATCGTATCCAATATTTCAACAATCTGGACTGCATGTATGTCTTTGGTTTTGGAATGTAACCCTCTTCAGTTCCTGCCAACATGTTATTTTGTCTCTGCAGCTGCAGTCTGCCTCGGTCCACTTCATAGCGGCTAAACACACCACGCCCTTTAAGGGCTACGTGGACGACATCAACTTCCGGCTGGTCTCCTATCGCTTCTTCACTTGCTGTCACGTTTCGGTAGGTGTTCACTCTCCTCTTGTTCCGTATCCAACTACACTAGCTAATTTTCCCTTGTCAATCAACCACTGACAACTAATGGGAAACAGTGCTTCCTTCTCGTCCTCCCTGCACCCCTTTCTCTTCTCTCTCTGTTTCTGTTTGCTCTCTGTCTCAACCTCTTACTATAAGGTTTTTTTTTCATTTCATGCTATCTGTTTCTGTGCATCTTTGTCTTTTATGTAACACATGTAGTAAATCTGTCTGTAGGCCATGTCCATCTCTGAGACCTGGTATGCCATCAAAGACCACGGCACCAACTACTGCAACCTCTACAACCTCATAGAAGGTAGGATTGGACAACAGGACGGTTATTAAAACAACTGACAGCCTTTTACTAACCATTCAGTCTAGACCGGGGGTCTACAACCTTTTTAAGGTACACCAGGGGTCTACAACCTGTCTTAGGCCAAGGACCCATAACCTGAAAGAGAGACGGAGCAGGGACCCCCTACTACATATATTTTATGAAATTGAGTTGGATAATAAATTAGGCATACACAAACGTCAAGGGCAAGGGTCCCAAACATATGGCCCGTGGGCCTGAACCGGCCCGCCAAAGGGTCCAATTAGGCCCACTGGGTGACTTTGCAAAGTATGAAAATTGCTGAGAATTAAGCAATTCCAATTCCAAATAGACCACTTCAATCTCAGAGAATATCCAAGATCTTTCTCTTTAAATTTATTGCAATCAAAGCCTGTCTGTCCAAATGCCCCACGGCTTTCAGGAAAATAAACCTGGTTTGTATCTTTATCAGAGCAGGTACAAGTATCAAGCATTGTCTTGAAGGGCTGCAATTGCTCGGGGGGGGGGGGGGGGGGGGG
>NW_022605576.1:1078310-1092121 GCF_008692095.1 Etheostoma spectabile | reverse complement strand
GTTTCAATCCATCTAGAACACCCTTCCTGCAGATATCCACAAAGCTACATCCCTGAACATTAAAAACTCCTCCTCAAACACCCCCTGTTCACCACAGCCTACAACCTCCGTTAGCTTAGCTTAGCCCCCGTAGTTCTTAAAAATGTCCTTGGGTTTGTTGAAAGGCGCTATATAAATAGAAATTATTATTTGAACATACAGTATGACATTCACATATACACATTCTTGTACAGTTCTGCCAGTTCTTGTCTTCATCTGTGGACCGATGCTCCTCATACCTGCTTTTCGTTGTCATGTCGTTTGCTGAACAGGAAGTGGTCTGACCGAAGCCAGAGGTTATAAAGAGGTCACCAGTGACTTCCTGTGTACCCAGCGCTCCTCTGCTAACTGCACCGTCTACTGACTGAATATCCAGGATCACCAAAGACTGCCACAGCACAGTTGGAAATTAACAAATTACAATTTCTTACAATACTGTAATTGAGAAGATTTTTAGTGTACTTTTTGAAGTACTTTTTAAAACCTGTACTTACATGTTTACTTAAGTGTGTGTTTTTTTTTTAAGTATTGTACTGTAAAACTACGTTTTAAATCACATTCGTTACTGAGTAAATAAAAAAGCTCTCTAACATTGTCTTGGCTTTGTGCACAAAAGACACAAAAGATTACGATTTCATTATAGCGGAATACATATTCAAAGTATATCTCCCCTGTGCTGTTTTTTTCTGAGTAACTTTTAAATTGTATACTTATTTACTTTAGCTTGAATAGATTTTTTGGGACCTCCCTAGGGAGGGCCGCAGGTCGGAGTCAAACCCCGGTCCACTGCGCCAAGGAGTAAACCTCTATGTATATATAATTTTAATGTACTTAAGTTAAAGTTAATCAAAGTAATAGTTCTTTTATTACAGTAGAATATTTCTTTTTGCCTCTGTATCACAGTATATCAAGAGTAATCACTTACAATTTATTTTCTTTAAGTTATGCAAGGTATTTTATTGGGTAACCTCTCAGTTGAAGTGCTCACTGGATGCTTTTATATAGACCTTAGTGGTCCCTAATACTGTATCGTGAAGTCTATTGTATATAGAAATTAGTGGTCCCCTAATACTGTACTGGTTCTTTATATAGAACCGTTAGTGGCCTAATACGTACTGAAGTCTCTGTATATAGACCTAGTGGCCCTAATAGCAGTATTCTGAAGTTCTTTATGTAGACCTTAGTGGTCCTAATATCTGATCTGAAGAATCTCGTGTATATAGCATTGTGTCCTAATACTTATCTGAAGTCTCTTTTTATAGACCTTAGTCGCCACTACTGGTATCTGAAGTTTTTATATAGACCTAGTGGTCCCTAATACTGTATCTGAAGGTCTCGTTATATAGACATAGTGGTCCCTAATAGTATCTGAAGTCTCTTTAGATAGACCTTAGGGTCCCTAATATCGTATCTGAAGTCTCTTTATATAGACCTTAGTGGTCCCCTAATATTGTATTGAAGTCTCTTTATATAGACCTTAGTGGTCCCTAATACTGTATTGAAGTCTTTTATATAGACCTTAGTGGTCCTAATACTGTATCTGAAGTCTCTTTTATATAGAATTAGTGGTCTAATACTGTATCGAAGTTCTTTATAAGACCTTAGTGGTCCCTAATACTGTATCGAAGTCTCTTTATATAGACTTAGTGGTCCTAAAATGATTGAAGTCTGCTTTTAATAGACTGTAGTGGTCCCTATGTATCGAAGTCTCTTTTATAGGACTTAGTGGTCCCTAATACTGTATCTGAAGTCTCTTTTATATAGACCATCGTGGTCCTAATACTGTATCTGAAGTCTCTTTTATATAGACCTTAGTGGTCCCTAATACTGTATGAAGTCTCTTATAGAGGGCGTAGTGGTCCTCTCGTATCTGAAGTCTCTTTTATATAGACCTTAGTGGTCCCCTAATACTGTATCTGAAGTCTCTTTTATATAGACACTTAGTGCCCTAATACTGTATCTGAAGTCTCTTTATAGACCTTATTGGTCCCTATACTGTATCGAAGTTTTTAAAGACCTTAGTGGTCCCTAATACTGTATTGAAGTCTTTTTAATAGACCTTAGTGGTCCCTAATACTGTATCTGAAGTCCTTTTATATAGGACCTTAGTGGTCACTAAATACTGTATTTGAAGTACTTTTTATATAGACCTTAGTGGTCCCTAATAATGTATTGAAGTTATTTTATTTAGACCTTAGTGGTCCCCTAATACTGTATTTGAAGTCTCTTTCCCAAAATTCCAGCCACTAGACCCACAACGAGCTTTCCTTAGTATGTGCCATTTTTGAATCTGTAGATTTTGAGGAGGAGATGGGGGGGGGGTCAAGTTGGAGGCTGGGGGTGTGACCTTGACCAACTGCCACTTTGCTCATTTGAAAGCCATGTTGTCTCTCACTTTCAATTGGGGGGGGCAAAGCAGAGAAAGGGGAGGTAACCTCGCCCCTTATGACCTCATAAGGGCCTAGATTCCTGATTGGCCCATCTGAGTTTTCATTTTTTTCAAAGGCAAAGCAGGATACCCAGGGCTCGGTTTGCCCCTATCTCCATTTCTAGCCAGTGGGGGACCTCATATTAATGTTAAAAACCTCATATTTCATGACATTTCATGCCATGGGACCTTTTTAAGAGGAAGTTACAGTAACCATACAACTTTTATTAATGGGAAAAAGTGGAAGTGAAGTCAAGTGTAGACAAAACAGACATTACCTGATTGCCACTGTTGTATTTGGAGGTTCTTGTATGTTTTCCTTTTCCAATAGATACACAATGAGTACATCACTTATTTACTAGTTTTTAAAAGACTTATAAAACATATATTTAAGCTAAAAGACTAGCTTAAACATATTCCAACAATGACGTGAAATCAGCCTGATGATGATGATGATGATGATGATGAATCATTTGATTTTGGTTAGCATACGTGAAAGAGACAATTACCACAATTGGCCGGCGTACGACCAAAAATAGAATAGGCTGAAACCAAGGCCTATTTTTTTCTATCCCATCCCATAATCCCTATAGAATCAGTGAGAAATTCAACAAAACTAGCAAATTGAAAATGAAAAAATTGAAGCATAATAAAAGATGTGGAATGAACAACATCCCCCATTCACTGATAAGAAAGTTGACTCCCTGCCTGCGTAACCTTGTGATTGGCTGTCCTGATGTGTTCCACCTGACCATCAGCCCCTCATGTCACCTGGCCCTCGTTCCTACCTGCGTTACCTCATGTGTAGTCTCTGTGCTTCCTGTTGCAGTCATATGAGTCTCTCCCTGTGCAGACTTGTTTCCAGTGATTTTTTTTGTTTTGTTGTTGCTTTAGGACACTTTTTGTTGTAGCCATCAATAAAATAACCTTTTCAAAAACCTTACGCTGCGTCTTTGTCTTAACTCTCTGCAATTTTTGGGTCCAAACCTGCACAACTCCTCACAATTCCTGTCAAATGTTCAAAACATATCTTTCTGTTTCAAAGCAGATTTTTTTAAATATACTGTATACATATATATCAAATAAACACAGGACTTTCACTCGGGAGACCGGTGTTCATGTCCAGCGTGAAACTAAAAGTTTAAAGTTTTTTTTTTTAAAGCTACATAGGCTAACTAAGTTAATTTTCTTACATAATGCTTGTAAATTACGCGGCAAACTTAAGCAACAAAAGAAACTAAGTTATCTTTTCGTAGACCTAACAAAGTTATTTAGTTGCTAAAGAAGTTTTGGTGGAATTCACAACGGGATACCCAGAGAGTTAAAAAGTGGGAGTCAGAATCCATCCATCCATCTTCATCCTCTTATCCGGTATCGGGTCGCGGGGGCAGCAGCTCCAGCAGGGGACCCCAAACTTCCCTTTCCCGAGCCACATCAACCAGCTCCTACTGGGGGATCCCGAGGCGTTCCCAGGCCAGGTTGGAGATATAATCTCTCCACCTAGTCCTGGGTCTTCCCCGAGGTCTCCTCCAAGCTCAACGTGCCTGGGGAGGGGCCCAGGAGGCATCCTTACCAGATGCCCGAACCACCTCAACTGGCTTCTTTCTCGGATGACTGAGCTTCTCACCCTATCTTTAGAGAGACGCCAGACCCCCTCCTGAGGAAACCCATTTCAGCCGTGTGTACCCTGGATCTCGTTCTTTTGATCATGACCCAGCCTTCATGACCATAGGTGAGTCAGAATGTGTTGAAATATATACTGTGTATATATATATATATATATATGTGTGGCTGTGCTGTGGCTCTGTCTGCTAACAACCAAATAAAGACTAAAACTTCATTTTGGGTCTGAAGTCACCAGGTGAAAGTCTGATGATGTCTTCCGCCTTGCTGTCTGCTCTGGGCCCTTGGTAAAAAAAAAAAAAACCCTGTGCGAAAGAAAACCCAGCGCGCACCAACAAAGATCCACCTGATGGGAACGTGGCTGCGGATGCCGCTCAGAGGTGAGTCGCAGTCTGACGAGAGGCATCATTCTTTCTGACACTTAAACCAGTTTTCGCTCTTAAAAATGATGGTGGAGTGAGGAGGGCGGAGGGAGCCACCGAGAGAAAATACACCCTCAGCTGCGTGTGGATTGCAGGGCAGCTTTTATTAAGGGAGCAATATGCTCAGCTGGGCTTTGCATCCATCACCATCCCCCCCCCATTCCCACCCTCAACACCACCCCCACCCCCCCCACCGCTGTGGCTGGAGCACGTGGACTTGGTCTCTTTTCTCAGGGCTAAGCAACTGACTGGCAGGCCCCTGTAACATCCTACACAACCTGCATTGTATTGTTACAGGCTTAATGCTTCTTTGTATTTTTCACATTGCACAATGATAACACGCATTTCATCCTCTGCTTCGGTACATTTAAATCAATTTACCACGTGAAAAATTAAATAAGGTTGATAATCCACAATAATGGAGATATAGTAATGATGTGCAATGCTATGTAACCCTCTGTATAATTAAAACACTAAACCCTACGGCCCAAAAATTAGTGTATGATAATGACAGACAATGCTGTATTTGCTACAAACATACAGTTGTGCTTATTACCCTATGTTTCGTTCATGTTTTTATATTTGCATCAATGTGGTAGAATATTGCACGCAAAGTGTTTTTTTTGATAATACATGAAATATATTTAAAGTACGTTTCAGCATTTGTGACATGCATGTGTTTTACACTGCAGGTTAAACGCTGCTTATGACCAAACCAAAAATGAAAAAATCAACAATCCATGAAAACTGTTTTTTTGCGGGAGCTGCTCACAATAAATAAAAACTCCGACGACACAAAGTGCAGATTAGCCTTCCCCGGACTACAACTGCTGTGTGAAAATACATTTTCTTTCCAAAAAATAGATAGCAAAATATCACAAGATACACTGCTAAGGGTACACACTGCTAGATGTATGGGGGCCATGTGTGTCTTTGCTGCTATAGAGATTAATGCAGCGCTATAGAGATGGAATGACACGGTAATGGCCCATCAGCCAACGAAGGTATAGAGTCGTCTAAATAACTGTAGTACATAGTGAATGCTTACACTGTGACAGGGTTAGGGTTAGGTATGGTGAAGGGTTAGGGGGTTCCAAGTGAAGCCAAAGTGCTCACTGAGCGTACTGACTTCCAAAAGGTCCTCTCCCAAAGAATCTCACTGTCTTCTGGACAACCCTAACCCTAACCCCTAACCCTAACCCTAACCTCAAAACATTGTTGGTACTGGATCATTCTGAAAATGGTCCGTTCACTGGTCACTGAAGCAGGGAACCTTCGGAGACAGAGCGAGCACGACAGTGTGGCATTTCACCAGCCTTGTCCCTCGAAATGTCCGTCGGCACACCACATATGAAATCCCATTCAGAGGTCTGCTGCATGCTGCTGAAGACGGTTGTGTTTCTGTGAAAAATTTTCCTAAAATTTGCTGTTACTCTGCATGACTTTAAAAAGGCTCCAATGATAAAACAGCCTCATATAACTTACTCTGCTCATCAGACTTACATTGGGAGAGGGCAGTAGTAGGTCTGACTTCAAAATAGCTTGGGCTTTCAGAGATCATTTTTAATTGACAGTTTTCTGTCTGGCTGACACGTTTTATCTGCCCCTTCTGTGTCCGCATGTGAATGCATTTCACTCCACCCCAATCTGTCCAATTTGAGGGCTACTTTGCATGCGACAGGCATTACTGCACATTTCAATATTATTTATTCAAGAGTAAAAAGCACACTGTTTACATATGTCAGTGTTATCCCTGTATGGGTTTTTGTTGTTTCCTTTGGATTCAAGACAAAGAGTTGCCCACACCCATCCACACAAACACTGTCTCCACCTCTCCCCTTTCTCTTTCTTTCCATCTCTTTGCCTCCCTCTCCACTTTGCTCTGTCTCTCTTTAGTTCAAAGGCTGACAAATCCTTCCAAAACCAATTAGAGTGTATGTAAGGTCCTCAGGGGGCCCCCGCGGTGACAGTACAGAGTATGGAGTGGCAAGGGGTCTGAAGAGGCAATCACAGTCTGCAGTATTCAACAATATCACAGAGGAACAACAATAGCAGGCCATAAATCAGCCCTGGAACAGTGAATAGACATTGACTTGTTTGATATGGGAAGACAAGAATAGTGGCTGCTCGAGGCAGCAGGAAACATCCACATACAAGATGAAAAAAACAGAGGAGGCCCCAACAAATGTAACCAAGCATTCATGTTCACAGAAATCAGTTATCACACATGCACACACGTGTTTTGTAGACATGACCACAGGAATGTGCTGACATTTTAAAGAGAAGTTTAAGAATGCAATTTTTATGCATGATGTTGATTAGCTCGCTCGGCATGCGAGAGGTAGTGGAATCAGTGCCTGCCTACTCCAGAGGACTTTAAGGGGGTAGCTCGGTCCGTGGGGACTTAGCTTGGGAAGGTCGCCGGTTGAAGTCCCTGTATGGACCACATATGGAGTGTGGACTGGCAGCTGGAGAAGAGCCAGTTCTTAAACTTGGCAGTATTGAGCACTGACAAAGTGCCCTTGAGCAAGGCACCAAATCCACCTATGGGCAGCCCTTTTCCTCTGACATCTCTCCATTTCTGCACGTATAGGTCCTGTTTGTGGATTTGTGTATTTTTGGGCCTGTATGTAATGTAAATTCCCTTCTACTTGTATTCCAACACCCTACAATACCAACCGGAAAATAATTACAACACAATCAATTGTAGATTTAAACTGGTTAAAAGACCTATATATATATATATATATATATATATATATATATATATAGTTATTTTGAAGCTGTGAAGTTACAGTGTGTTCAGTCAGCATGAATAAAACTAAATTGTGAAATGTAGTTTCTGTTCATTATTCAGTAGTCCTTTAGTGGCTGTTAAGCAGTGGAGCTGGATCCAGCAGGCTCCCTGCAGCAGTGCTCTGATCCATCACTCAACCCTCAACAAGCTCATTAATCCTGACAGAACACGGGTTTAGCCGAGGAGGGCGGGAAGACAGGGATGAAGTTCCACCATGACCCAGTGATGCCATCAGTGTTTGTGTGCGTTCGTGAATGACAGCCGTGCTGTACCGGACACAGAGACGACTGAATACCATTAAACCAGTTTCCTCTGTTCGGGAACATCTGATTTTGTATGCGTGTGTACACATTTCCACTACACATACATGCTGTGACAGTTTGATAAAGGGCTGTCTCCCAGGAATTAGTTTCATATGCAACTTTTCCGCCTCAGTGATTTATGTTTAGTGACAGCTTTTAGTACCAATGGAGGATGTAGTGGGACATTCATAAGTACCAGTGAAATATGACTAGAATGTGAATGATCATATCAAATGGTTGCCTTTAGGAGTGGCGTCCACTACTTTCAGTTTTCATTCAATACTTGTAATAATTCTATAAGGACTAATAGGACTCTTCACGGTTGTCGGATTCATCTACAGACCTTTCGTAGGCTGGCGCGGGTTTGAATTTGACCAGCTCTTAGTTTTGCTGTTACAGTTTTAGACTGCCGGGGGGACACCCAGCTTGTTTTTAACTTAGTTCCGGGGAGCTTTTTCCCAGGAGTCCTTTTGTTTTCTCGCTTTGCAGATTTCCTTGGATCGTGGTGACACCCGGATCATCGCTGCAGCTGCTACTGTGGTCCTACTTGACACCCTGCTACGCCCTGCACTGCTACTACTGTTATGTCTAGTTATTTTAACTTTATTGCTACTATAGTTGCCAATATTCATCATGCCAGCTACTATATCTATTATGCATCATAGTGCTGTATTTAAGAACAACACTGTGGCTTCGACTGGAGCTTGGCGCCGCCCAAGACAATTGTGATTGGTTTCAAGATATGCAAACCACCTAGAGGGTTTTTTCTAACCCTAACCATGTGGAGAGAGAGCTGGCAAAGCGAGACTACTTTGACCCAGACAACATCTAATCCTCAAACAGCAGCTAGACCAATGACAGAGCAACCAGCCGCAAGTGTGTGTGTGTGTGTGTGTGTGTGTGTGTGTGTGTGTGTGTGTGTGGATAATTATCTTTCTACAGCTGCCGTGGCCAAATTAACAAACCAGGCATGTGAAATGAACGTTGGATTGAAAACAGAAAGTACAAACGGTCATTCAAAAAACAGGCGCTCCAATAAAAGTTTGCTTGTCTCATAATTAGACTATAAATGTGTGTATGTATATATATATATATATATATATATATATATATATATATATATATATATATATATAATGACAATATATTAACATGCTTTACTGTGTATGACATAGTATAATGTGCATACATGCTTCACCAAAAAGGAAATTCTAACAGAACATAATAGAGACTCAGAGTAATTTATGAAAAATAATCTACAAGTGCATGGGTTGGAGAGCCAACCCTTACTATAAGAATTATCATGTACATCGTTTAAGCACAATGGGGATATATTTTAATATGCGGAGCTCGGGTGGTCTACGGATTCTCCAAGCAGGGGATCTTACCGTGTTTAAGGTTAATACAATCAAATGTAGTGTTTAGTGTATGTTATCATATACGTTTATGGCCAAACTGAATGGCTTTGTGCATATGTTTTCAACAATGTCAGTTGCTCTGCAAATTTGAAAGATGTCGAAGAATCACTTTCCCATCATTTTGAGCTTTGGAAATGGGATTAAAGTGATTGTATAAAATCCAATTCAATCACGCAAAACAATCTTTCACTTTGCCATTACTTTATGGCTCACTTGATGTTCGCCAAATGACAGCGGATTGGTCAAATGAATCAGCACCTGCTCCAGATAATGACATCTGTCCTCATTAGGATGCAGTACCTCCTCATCCCCAACAGCTCAACACATCCAATCATTCTTTCATTTGGCCAGTAAGTGATACCACCTCCTCCAGTTCAGTTGGAGCTTTAATGAAATACCTGTGTATTTCTCATTCTCTTTCTTACACGGACAATTTAATTTAGTATGGTCAGTAATAGCCAGGGAAGTACTGATTACATTCAAAATATTAATCTCTCTTGTTGGGACAAAGCGATGAATCAAAATCCTCGACTTGTTGAATCCCTCCTCCTGTGTGATTGCCTCCTGTTCCACCCAACTCACCCCTGTGCTGCCCCAGAAGATTACAATGCCAAATTATTGTAATTGCCCTTGGTTGGATCTGAGGCGGGGCTTGGATCAACAATGTTCAGAGGGTGTGGAAACGGGTGGAGGGAGGTGGCGACTGAAACCAGACAGTGTGCGTGCACACGTGGTTAGTCTCAACAAGTGCGTGTCTACTTGTGTGTGCGCTTAACCCTTGTGTTGTCTTCCTGTCGGCAGTGCAACTTTTGGTTTTTCTGAAATCACATGCATATTTATTATGCAAACGTTTTTTGTCGTCTTTTTCAAAACTTTTCTTGTTTCCCCCCATTTTTGTCATTTTTTTTCTGCGCCTTTTAACATTTTTGTGTTTATTTTCCCCATGTTTTTGAAGCTTTTGCAGACTTTTTTCCACGTTCTTTCACACATTTTTTTATCGCCATAAAATTCAATAAAACATCCCAATTTAAAGAAAGTAGTGGGCTGTTCATTTATTTTTGTGAAGAGCGTTGTATGGAACAATCAACGTTATTTTTCTCAAAATTTGTTTAAAAGAAACCATTTCTCTGATAAAGACTTTTTTTTAAATGGGTAAAATTTGACCCGAAGACAATTAAAGGTTAAGATGGGCTGAAGATGGAAGAGTGTATGCTGAATGTGGAGAGACAACTCTACAACATTTTAATTATATTACTTTCACACATTGTGGGACGTGAAGTGATGACATTATTTGATGTACATAATGATTAGAGATGATTTAAGTATGATCCAGTAGAAAGAATTTACAGCATCTAAAACTACTGCAAACCCAATTGTCATGCGTAAATTGTGGGTAAATAACCAAAATTTGTGCTGTGCAATGTTACTGCTAGGGCCGTGGTGCTTGAATCCGGACTCGAGAGGCGTTCGTCAATTGTTTCGGATTTGTCTTTGGTATTTTATACAGACTTGTCTCGGACTTGGCCGTTGGACTTGGCAAATATTCCAGTAGGTCTCGATTGAGTCCAGCATTATGTGCTCGTTTTTCTAAAGTAACTTCCTTCTTCAAAACAAAACCGCTGATGATGTGTGCTTGTTCAGAAAACCGGTGTTGGTTTAATTCATGATCCATCTAGAACGTGCATTGACATTGGTCCTCGGTGTATGCCTGGCTGCGCCCTTAACCTCAATCATCTGGCTTCAATTATTTTCATTTTGACCACAGACACAATTTGGACTTAGTCCTGACTTGGACTCTTACCTCTTTGGACTTGGCCTTGACTAGTCCTGGTCTTGGACTTGTCTTGTCAAAGGTGGACTTGACCACAGCCCTGGTTACTGCACATTGATAACCCTTTTTAATATATGTAAATGTCAAGTAGACTGGGTGGGGAATCAGAATCTCTGGATCTTCATCAGGAAATAGAGCTTACGGTCGTGGACAAATTGCTTTGATTTACATGGGTTTTGATGTCATTTTGACCTCTAGTCGCCCATATTGGGATATGGCTTGCCCATTAATCACACGTAAATGGTTGTCAAAGCTGGATTCTGTGCTCATCCAACATGGTGAGCCGCTGTCAAAGGGTTGACAGTAGGAGGAAAGGGGGAGCGGGGAGACGGAGCAGACCGAAAGGACACTGGCCCCCCATTGGGTTATGTGGGTATACATGGTTCTTTAACAAAAGATGCAATGACAAAGCTCTCACATCTGAACATATGGGTCAACTCCTATTTTACACGTGTTGCTACGTCATATCATCACACAGAGTGTTGGATTTGTTACTGTTTTCTCCTATTTTAATTTCAATTTTAGGTTATTTTGTGTTTATACAGTATCACTTTTTTTGTAAAACAAAGAAGAAATTGCACACATTAAATACACACCTTTCAAATTGGGGTTCTAAAAATCAATTCAATTTTCCGAACTGCTTTCTAGGCCTCCAAAGAAAAGTTATTGTGAGTTTTGCCTGGATGTGTGTTACCTGTGATTATTGTGAGGGTATAATGACAGGCAGAATCCACACAGAATGTAAATCAGCTTAAAATGATATAGTGATATAGTGTTGCCACTTGCACTGCAAAGGCAAGCTAAACTATCTGCTTCCAAGTGTAAAATGAAAACACTTGGCTTCAATCTGATCTGCCCCTCTGACCCTTAATTTGATTTATGGTGTGTGTGTGTGTGTGCATGTGTGTACAAGTAGCTGCTGCATTGGCCTTTTTGATTGTGATTCTATTCTTTATAACATATACAAAGAAAACCAGTTGGTCTGCATTAAGACCATTGTTTTCTTCTCCCTGTGCCTTTTTGATGCCAGTGATCTTCTGTGTGTGTTATTGCTTCTAGCATTGGACTGAATGGCATCGCTGGACGACCTACGCCAAGGTTACACCCACTGAAATTTTATTCTCATGACCAATTCATTTGCAAGCATACATTATAAAATCCCCTCCTTACCACCATGTTAGTGTTAATCATGCAACAGTTTTTCAAGCTCTAGGGTTCATGCTCCGCTGTTTAACATAGTATGCCAAAATGTGTATACAGGTCCAGTGCAGGAACCCAGTGGCACTTTAGAATCAGTGGTGATTCTGGTTTGACAGCCGTGGAGAATGGTTTTGGATGTAAAATAGCAACCTTTTCTTAAGATTTATCAAAGCAAAAAAACACTGACACGTTGCACAGAATACAGCATCTTGTTGAATAACCGCTGCAGTTCCCCATGGATCATAAATCATTGCGATAAGTAAATACTGAACAGAAATATTGCCTCTACAGACTGCCAACATCTAATATTAGTCTGTTTGTTAACTGGACATCTGCCATAAAAATTGCATATCCACTCCCGGAAAGGGGACACCACTGTGTGTTCTCACATTGTCCTCAGTGGTCTTCATCCATACTTGACCATTATCATGTCATCCTTGAAAATTGCTATTTGTTTTTACAACTCAGGATCACAATCTAAAGTATGTGTACAGTAGGGTTGAGTTTTAATACGTCAGCATTTTGAAGGGCACAATCAGAGAGTGGCAATCACGCATAAAGGGCATCAATTTTTTTTTTCCACTAACTACCATATCCTACTCTTCACTGGCATACAGCATGTACAGCACTCTTCAACAGATCAGGCATAAGGGTAGCCTTGAAATCCAGACCCGTATCCATGAGAAATCATTTCCAAGGTAGCATAAGTGGATAACTTACATGGAATGTATGAAATACAAAATTCCAATTGCCAGTTAAGGTGTATTTGGATACAGCAAAGATCCCTCGAGGATGTGTGTGGCTGTGACACAATAAACTTAGCTCCAGGTCCATTTACAATAATTGATTTTCAGAGCTTTCCACTGCAGCTCAGGATGTTTTCCCACCTATAGGTTAATATATAGACCTTATTGGTCCCTTGATACTGTATCTGAAGTCTCTTTTATATGACATTAGTGGGACCCTAATACTGATCTGAAGTCTCTTTATATAGACCTTAGTGGTCGCTAATCTCTGTATCGAAGTCTCTTTTATAGACCTTAGTGGTCCCCTAAAGTTTCTGAAGTCTCTTTTATTAGACCTTGTGGTCCCCTATACTGTATCTGAAGTCTTTTATATAGACCCTAGTGGCCCTAATACTGTATCGAAGTCTCTTATATAGACCTTAGTGGTCCCTAATACTGTATGATGTCTCTTATATAGACCTTAGTGGGCCCCTAATACTGGATCTGAAGTCTCTTTATATAGACCTTAGTGGTCCCTAATACTGGATCTGAGTTCTTTTATAAGACCTAGTGGTCCCTAATACGTATCTGAAGTCTCTTTATATAGACCTTAGTGGTCCCCTAAACTGTATCTGAAGTCTCTTTATAAGACCTAGTGGGCCTAATACTGTATCTGAAGTCTCTTTATATGACCTTAGTGGTCCCTAATACTGTATCTGAAGTCTCTTTATTTTTATAGATCTTAGTGTCCCCTAATACTGTATCTGAAGTCTTGTTTATATAGACCTTAGTGGTCCGCTAATACTGTATCTGAAGTCTCTTTTATATAGACCTTAGTAGTCCCCTAATAATAGACCAACAGCCACTTAGATCGTTTAGAAGCCATGATGTCTGTCTCTCATGGGTGGGCCAAATTCTCTGGTTGGGCAAAGCAGATAGAGGTAACCTTGCCCCCGATCTAGAATCTTGCCCCTTATGAGGCCATAGGGGGCAACATGCTGATTGGCCCATCTGAGCTTTCATTTT
>NW_022605576.1:1074139-1078300 GCF_008692095.1 Etheostoma spectabile | reverse complement strand
GAGCAGGATACCCAGGGCTCGATTTGCACCTTTCGCCATTTCTAGCCACTGGGGGGCCGTAGGCAGGCTGAGGGAACTCATATTAAAAAAAATATTCACGCCATGGGACCTTTAAATAATTTTTCAGACATTGTTTAGCAAGCGATGTTACTACATCTGCTCTGCACACGAGACTCTGCTCTGCTTAGCGGCGGCTGGTTTGACCACAGAAATGAGACTGACCCAGTCTATATCTATGAGAGAAACATTGGATTAGCATGGATGCAAGGCATAAACGCAGCAAAAGATATTCGTTTTGGAAGAAAAATGTGTTGTAGACATAGTAGCCACAAAAAAGCCAGAGCAATTCCCCCATCCCAGAATAGATAAACGCTGTATCCTCCGGGGCTGACACAGCACTGTGGGGATTTCCCCAGCAATGCAAGACTTCTTGTCACCCAACGCATCAGCAATGTCAACCCACATGTTGGTTTCAGTAGCAATGGCAGTAGCCTTACCTGGAGACCTGCGTTCATGTCAAGCTGATGGGAGCACATAGACCACAAACAACCCACTCATTAAAACTAATATCTCCCTTTAAAGTCCTAGCACCACTTACAACATCAACGACCAGCGGTGAGGACACTCTTTAATTTTGTCCATTTATATTGTTGGATGTAATAAACATTGCAGCCTCAAGGGGCCACTAACTTTGGACATTTAGTCTTGTTGTACTTTTTTCTTCGCAGCCAGCAGAGCAAAGTATCAACCAACCCAATGATAGATTGGGATATATGAAAGGCAATTTAAAAGCCAAAGGCATCTTCACTCTTTCCATAACCATCACCCCAAAGCCCCAGGAGTATCTCTTCCGCCTTTCCTGGTGATTCATTCATTAAGTCCCTCACACATGCTAGAAATATAAGCTTTACCCCACCTCCTGCCCAGAGTGAACCCCCCAGACAAAAATGCTTAGAAGGGACACCACCGGTTTAAATGGAGAACTGACACTTAAACCGGCAAAAATGAAAGAATTATGTGGTAATAAGCGAGTGTAAGGGAGAGACATTTAGAGCCATGAGATAAAAAGGAGTAGGTAATGTGGAATAGAACCAAGAACGAGGGTATACACTGGGCACAGAGACCATGATGAAAGTGAGGGCCTAGGTAGGATGGATTGCCTCTTACAAGCCATATCTGAGTCGTCTGGCTTCGGAATTGGCCGCCGGTCAGGGTGAATGATGCAGTGTGACATTTATTGGAGCCCAGAGACCTGAATGTGCTGATAGAGAGAAGATACGGAAGAACGGAGAAGAAAAAGAGTAGAGAATGGGTGGCAAAAGAGACACAATGCACAAAAAAGAGAGAACGGTAAGATAAGAGGGTGTGAGCCACAAGAAAACTGTGGTTTTCTGACGTAAATGTGCAACCTCTATCGTTACAATAAAGACAACTGCTTCAGAATGCGTCCTCCAAATGTTTCCTTCTTTATTCTAGCCTCATCTTTCTTTTCACTTTCTTTTCTATTAGCCAATAGCGGTGAGGGTGAATACTTTCCTTTCCAAGTGAGTGGAGGGAATTGGGCTTGGGTGCCACGTCATCCATTATGTCTCCTCCCATTTGCAATCACTCACTCTGGTTCATCAAATCCCAGCCCAGGGACATATATTCAGGCAGCCAATGCATCCCTGGCAAAGTCATAGATACTGCGTAGAATGTCCTGGTCTCTTATTCCTTTGTGTGTGAAACTTATAAAAGTAGATAGGGTTAAAAGAAAAAAAGATTCAAATTCACAAAGTGACTCTGTATTCAAGTTCATAAAGCACATGTCTTTAGATAACAAGCAGCTTGGGATTCATTTCCACTTAGGAAGGACACAAGGTAGGCAATATGTTGAAAAATTAATATGTTTGAATATATTTAGTTAGCAAGAAGCCCAAGTTTTTAAAGCTATCCGCCAACTTGATACCAGCACCTTTAATGGTGGTTATGACAGGACTTGGACGTTTTTTGCGACACTTTTCATATCAACATCTTCACAACATTTGTGTCCGCCATTTAATTCTCAGGATGCATCAGAGTCATTCAGCCCTGTCCCTGGGAATGCTGTAAAACAGAAATTAGCATGTTATTCGTCCATTTTATTCCAAAGGATTGGACGTTGGTTCAGGATTTTAGAAGGCAAGCCAATGCAATTCTTTTACAGTTGCTTCTGCCATTTATCCCCCTTTTGCTGATGAGTCAATTTCTTTAAGTCATTCCTTGTGATTACATGATCACTAAATATCTCCCGATTTGTTTGAGACCCATGAGGAATGCTTTTGATCAAGGGACTGGTGATTACATTGTAGATTTAAAAGAAACTCCTGTGAGTACTTTATTGTTTGAGAGGGTGACTCCAAGCATAGTTCATAAATATCTCAAAAGCAAGTAAAAATGTGTACAAAATTAAAAATAGAGTGAAAAAAATGTCTTCTAAAAACATCTCCAACTCTGACCCGACTCATTGATAACACTTAGGACAGTATCTGACCCACACAAAAAAATCATGGTCCGTAGGACACCTTTATGGAGAATTGCAGGCCAGAGACTGGGCAAAATCACCTGTCGCCAAGCAGGACTAGTTCTTGCAGACTGCCTGATGCTGCAACTGAGGGTCTGGCCAGATCCAGCCCACTTGGGCACCTGTTGTGAAAGTAACAAGGACTAAGGGGTCCGGCTTCCTTCTCTGACTGAGTTTGCTTAGTCTGCTTCTCCATTGCTTCATTGCCCTTGCAACTAGCATCTGTCTGGTGGGAGGTTCCTCACTGGACACCAGACTTCCGCCTCAGACGGGAAACTTCAGTATCCGGCTAAGACTTCCCAAACATTGTCCTTGGGATCCTGATCTCCGTTACGTTACATTACAGTTATGGTTATTTTCAAGTGTATGCCACTCAGTGCAAGTCTGTTCCCTTGAATTGCTTGTCATCAAAATAAGTGGTAGAACTTCTCAAGTCATCTGCACTCATTCCCCGCCTGTTAACCCAAACCTTGTTGATTTTTTGAACAGACTTTGATTTGATTTGCAGTTTAAAAATCCCATTATATTAGGTTTGAGGCATGACCCTGGTTTCTAAAACCTCATGTAAACAACTTACCCAGGTTAAAATTCTCAAAACCCAGTTAACAGAGTCTTTTAGTAATGGGGGTGTACAGTATGTGCATGTGTATACCTAAACCTGACTGAGTTTGGGTTAATGTAGGTTATAACTGTCCCTCCTCACTCCGCCAGACTAGTTATTTGCCCTGGAAATAATCCGTCAGCACTGGGACCGTTGCTGTGATACACACAACAGCGTTGCTCGGATCAGCAGCAGCAGTGGCAGCCCACGGTCCATCGGGTTCAACCCCCTCCCCCCTAACGGCGGAGACCGGGAGATGGCTGAACAGATTGTCCATCTCCAGGGCTGTCAACTCTGTGTCTCGGCAAAGAAGTGGAGGGAACAAAGAGCTAATGTTAACGTTAGTAAGCTAGCTTGCTAATTCCACTCTACATCATAAAATGTCTGCCTTCATGCAACACTGGTTACAGATAATGAGCCAAACTAAGTTGTCACGGTGCTTTTTCCTCTTTTTTCTATTGTATTCTTTGAAATGTGTTTTTTACATCAATTTCATTACCGCTAAGTGTCCACTTATCAGCACTGATGTCCGAATGAAGCTTCATGAAGCATTTTCTCTAATTTCTGAGCCCACTTATTGGTTGAAAGGACGATGAATTGCCATTCCTTGAGCATTTTTCTTCAAACCAAGAGCTCTATCTAGTGAGCTCAAACAATACAACTTATGCTTCATGAAGGTTCATTTGGACATCACTCCTTATTAGCTTACCAGACCAAAAATACATGGCAAGATTTTGAAATCTGTATGAATGTAACTGTAGAGCCTCTTTGGGCTCCATTACCTGCAACCCCCTGGTGATATGACACTTATCAGACCTCATTTTGTGTCCGGAATGACATCATGCTGGTCATTGGTATTGTTAGTCTCACACTAATAAGCTCACCCTGTTTGTTTAACCTGAAAAACGCCCTCACAGAGAGGATGATCACATTTATTATTCAATATGGAGGAACCAATCTTCTCCAGGATTTGACCTTTATGCTGTGTGGATAGTGGATAGTGTGTGTGTGTGTGTGT
>NW_022605576.1:1070689-1074129 GCF_008692095.1 Etheostoma spectabile | reverse complement strand
GTGTGTGTGTGTGTGTGTGTGTGTGGTGCGTTGTGCATATGGCTTTTCTTTGTCCTGGTTTCTGCCCAAAATTCACCTTATGACAGAATTAACTTATTATTTTGTGTCCCTTATGAACTTTTTTGGGCTTTGTAGTCAGGTAACTTGGACATTAAAAGGGAATTTCATAAAAAAAAAAAAAAATTAAATTTGAAAAAAGCATGCAGCAGTCAGAAGGTCACATACATATTTTAAATGTTTTGCTGTGTCCATCTGCAAAGCCTCCTGACTTCAAAATACCATCCATTGTTCTTTGTTGCTGTCTAATGGAATCTAATAAATCTAGCTGTTATTAATTAACAATAATTGAAGCATTCTCTCTTGGTTTTTAAGACCCCTTACCAAGTTGTTTCATTTAAAGATTTAACGTGACACAAAGGGCTGGGCAATCATTTAATCATGCTACAGTATTTGTATTGTATATTATTTGGAAACACATTATTTATTTTTTACTTAAAATATTTTTCCCCTTTATTGATGATTATGTATCTACAATCTCATTGTGAGAAACATTTTTTCAAAGCAACAATTGTCAACTCTACGATATTGTCGCATTATCGATATTTTTGTGTTTGGTCAAAAATATTTTGATATCTGATTTCATCCAATTTTGCCTTGCCTTACTTGACGCTTGTTTTGTATCACTTTATGTATTCTGTTTCCCATAAACAAAATGGCATTAAAGTTAATACCATTTCTGTATTTACTGAGCCCACTTGGACTCAGAACATAAAGAAAATGGTTGGTGAAACTTTATATGGCCGTCACTACATGAAACATCTTTAAAATTTAATATTGATGTAATGAGCTAGCTATTGCATGTATTTTTTTTTATTTGAATAAATCCAGTGTACACATTCAGGGAAGTGATTTAACGAACAGAATATCCCTGTCATCCATTGTGGAAAAGGTCTTTACTCCACTACTGAATACATTTTCTGCAAATGACGGCACTGGCAAAATAAAAGTATGGAGTCAAAGTTGTAGTTCTATCAACTGGGTCTATTGTTAGACTGCCAATGGCTTTATGTTCATCGAAACAACGATGGAGCTGCAATGAAAAAATAAGACAGACATTGAAGAGCACACTGATGTTCAGTTCATTGAAGTTGTAATCTTCAGTATGTTTGACTTAGAAACATGATTAGTTCTCGATAATCTGATCCTCTCTGGTGTCCGTGGTGTTCTGTCACAATGAAGTAACCACTTTATTTAACGGCATGTAAATCAGGTTCATGGTCACTTTAGACCTCCAAATCCCTACATTTGAAAGTGTAGGGTAGAGTCTGCTCACTGACAGGTACAGTAGAGATGGACAGATATTTAAAATGAAAATGGAACAACAAGGCTCTGAGAAAACAACGCGCTGACCCAAAAGGGTGAAAGAGAAACCTTGTGGCATTGATTGTCTAGCAGCCATTGTCTGTCTAGCTTCCCCCCATCTCGGAGCCTCAGGGGTGATTTGTCAACCAAAACACCATTAATCACTGAATGGGAGGGCGGAGGAGTGCTGTTTAGAGGCAGAGCATGACCACCCATCCATCTAAACCTAGATACAGACACCACACGCAGACCCTGAGGCGCAAGTTCAAGGCCAAGGTGGAGAACCAACCCTCAGGTGGACACAAAGTCAGCGTCAATGCAATCCCAGCTCAAAGCTCTACAGCAAGGAACAACAACCCCCAAGCTCAAAAATAGTGAGTGGCAGGCTGTCAGACATTTGGAAAACAAGTTTAGCCTTCCTGAACAAATAATCAAATGCTTACATACATCTGTCAATCTATTCATCTAACTTAATTCCATGTATTATCTGCTAAACTATTCTCACTGAATCCACTTTAATTTAATGTCAAAACGGGTTCCCCCAAGTTGCACATCCAGCCGTGGGCCTTACTTCCTGTACATGCACAACTGTGTGGTCAAGAAAAGCTCCAACTGGATTTTGGGAGGAAGCAGCAGCGGCGTTACACACCTTGAAAATCAACGGACAACTTGAGAGCTGTTTCCTCAAATAAACTCCAGAGAAGGTCTGAAGAATCAGGGCCGGGTTTTGTTTTAACCCTCATGTTGTCCTCGGGTCAAATTGACCCGTTTTCCTGTATCAATGTTATTTCTAATTACCCAAAATAACATGATTGATTCCACCCAACGCTCTTAGCCAAGTACAAATCTCTACTTTCATTCATTTTGGGGCGTCTTTTTCAATTTTATAGCATTTGAAAACAAATGGAAGTGTTGAATAAAGGGACAAAACCGTAAGAAAAAGTCAAACACATTGCTAAAAAGCATCAACAAAAGTGTTGATTTTCAATTTTGACTGGAAGACAACACGAGGGTTAAGTGTGAAAGGGGCCGAGGAGTGGGTCAGCACCTTCAGGAACCTTGGGTCCAAGAATCTGACACGGTCCACACAACAATCTTGAGCTTTCCACATCAGACAGCTTAGAAAGTCAGTGTCTCTAGGGGCCCTTAATTCCTTCTTTACTTTAGTGCCCTGCTTTGGACCTTAGAGCTTTACGGAGACTAATGTATCGTTGGATCTACACCAACCACACTGCAGAACCACAGCTTGTAGGATTGAAATCCACAACCATCTCCACTGTCTTTGGAGCGTTGAGCTCCAAGTTGTTTTGTCCGTACCGTGTCACCAGATGGTCAATCTCACCTGTACAGTAGGAGAACTCAACCCCACAAGAGATGAGCCCAATGAAGGGGGGTGTCATCTGCAAACGTCCAGAGCGTCTCATGTCTGAATATAGCCTCAAGTAACAATAACGTAAAAGAAAACCTATGTCTGAATGACCAAAATCCTTCAAACAGCTTGATGAAGCCTGCCAGGTTACATATTCCATATCTGAAACTGTGACATTTGTTTTTTTTTGTCCTATTTATTGATTATTTAACATCAACGAGGCATGTCTGATCTAATAGAATACCTTTATTGTCATTATACACAAATGTACAATATCTGTGCAACGAGATTGAAGCAGCCCCTTTACAGTGTTGACACAAAATACAAAAATATAAAGTATAGGTAGTGCAGAAAAAAAGAGAGGGGGGGGGGACCTGGTGCACAGTCCTGAGAGCATCTATATACATTCATAAAACAGTTTTGTGTACACATTATGCAAAAATATAGTTTGGTCTATCAAAAGTCCTGAGTATTCAATATTGCACTGAATTGAAATTAAATGGTTAAGTATTAATAATAAATAAAATTTGATAAATAATAGGAGCTTGTCAAAGGACAGACACTGGAGAGAGAAAAAGAGGGCTTTTTTGACAAAAGTGAAAAAAACAGTAAGTCTCATCGTTGAGGTATGTTGGTGTAGTCTCTCTCTGCATTTAACCCTCGTATTGTCTTCACTTTGGGGACCCTCTCGTGTCCCTCGGGTCAAATT
>NW_022605576.1:1070326-1070606 GCF_008692095.1 Etheostoma spectabile | reverse complement strand
TTATCTCAATTTCAAACAATTGAGATGACATGTTTATGGAATGCAATCAGTCTCTACTAGCACACAATTAAAAATGGAAGATTTTGTCATAAGGTTGTGATTCATGTTAAAAATCCACTTTGGGAAAAAAGATAAGTGGTCACATCCAGAATAATTTTTTTCAAATTCTGTCAGGAATACATGTTTATCATAGGAAATAAGGAAAGGCCGTTGATTCTCAGGTAGAAAACCTGTATGATTGTACCCTTTTTCTTCTTGTAAAAATTTGAAATGGGTCAAT
>NW_022605576.1:1068598-1070316 GCF_008692095.1 Etheostoma spectabile | reverse complement strand
ACCTGAATACCATACAAGGGTTAAATGTTTACCATAATGAGCTTAAACCAATGCAGAGTATGGTTCACAATGCATGAGGACACAGGTCCAGCCCCGCCACAAAGCAAAGAGTAAAGAGTAAGTCGGGCCCCCCTTTCAGCAACCAAAGGCACCCGGCACATTTTCTGGACTGTCATTAGTTTGTATGGCCGCAAGGCTCGCTGTTAATTTATTCCCCTACATGTAACATTTCTCTAGTACTGCCTGTGTTGTGATATTCGCCACTTGGCAACTACCTCTGTGGCCAGAAGTTGAACACAGAGAGACTCAGAAAACCCATTTTTCCTCAGGCCATCAGGATGGTGAACTGTATCCTTCACTAATCCTTTTGGAGGTTTTATCTGCTGCTTTCCCTGCCACACCAACACCAACACCAACACCAACAGCCTTTTAGTTTTTCATTTCAAATGCAACACGAACCAGTCCATGGTTTGGTAGTACTCTGCCTTGTTGAAACATTCCACACGGATCACTTTTAAACACTTCTTTTCAGAATATCCTTCACTAGTATACTTACATTTGGCCTAGCTATCAGAATAGCAGGATACATGTTGGACCTGTGTCCTTTCAGGTTGTGGCATGGTGATATGTTAGGCTACTTACCTGCCAGGTTACTTTGTCCAACTTTTATACACTCTCTTGGTTTCCATGATTTATTTGTTTTCATTTGCCTTTTTCATGTTAATGGTTCTTAAGCATGTATTTGGCAACTATCTTTGTTTTTGACCTATTTATTGGGATTCCATTGCATTTACACACGAAAAAAAAAAAAAATAGAACAAAGGGTCTTTTACAAGCTCATTCCAGTATTTTCTATGTTTAGTAATATTAAATTTGACAGTACTTAATTTACAACACTGTTGAATGTCTGACGCCTCTTATTTTTATGCATTTGCAATATGCAAGTAAGCAGGCTTGACCATATCCAAAAAGATCTTTATCACATTTAACATTAGATCTCTGACTGCCATTCACTCTTAACCACATTCAGATTCATGATTTCTTTTTCCATCTCAGGATGAATGGTGTGTCCACAGGGAATGGGCATCCTAAAACCCCTTCACTGTTTTCTGAATAGCGAGCAAGGCGACGGAGATGGAAGACATCAGGACATTCTCATATGTATAGCCTATCACACTCCTCCGTCTTCAGCGAATTCCTGAGCAGAAAAGGAAAGATGGGTGAAGATTATAGCATATAACAGAACATCTGGGAGAGTACTGGAAGTCTGCTCTGCCCCACACACACACACACACACACATTTTGACTTAGCATGGCTGGGACTAACCTCACTGTACAATATGGTTACATAGGTCATTGTTGAGTCTTTGTGAAGGGATAAAGTGAAAGCACAGGGGAAGGGGAGCGTCTGGCTGGCTTTGGCCTGGGCTCTGATAGCATTGTGGCGAGTGAGAGGGCAGGGCTGGAAAGGGCTGCTTATTGTGGCATAAAGGGTGAGAGAATAAACGTAAAGGAAGCATTATGGGGACTCTTTTGAAAGACCAGCCCTGTGGGAAACCCTTTGCTTGGGCTCTTATTCCAAAGATTTTTAGATATCAACAAAGCAGAGTGGCCATGGTTTCACCATTATTTGTTGGGTTGTTGGTTTTTGTCTTTGGATTGTTGACAGATGTCAATTAAGTCCTATCTATCTATCTATCTATCTATCTATCTATCTA
>NW_022605576.1:1056585-1068588 GCF_008692095.1 Etheostoma spectabile | reverse complement strand
TATCTATCTATCTATCTATCTATCTATCTATCCATCTATTATATATTGATACGTTGTGTGTGGGCTTTCTTTGGGAACAAAAGATGCATATCTAGATTACATCCATCTAAGACATCCACCATCCTCAAGTCTTGTAATTACACAATCTGCTTTGTCTTCTAAAAGGGATGGGCTCTAATTGTTGGCCAAATTAAAGAGCTTAATGAAACACTGCTGTGGACCATTTGTCACCACTAACTAAAGGACAGTAATGACAGAGGAGGAAGGCGAATGCCAATACATAAAATATCTATGTAGTGTTACATTGGTTGATCTTAACAACTTGCCCATTTAGGCTTACATCCCACTCGTTATCCATTTATTTTTAAAGTGGACTGGAAAAGAATATGTAAAGGAAAGGATTATACCTTTTGCCTAACAGAACAATTTTTACATAGCAAATAAAAAAAATTGTGAGCCTCCTTTTCCCTCAGTTCAATAGACTGCAACTGCTGCCCCTGGAGCTACAAACAATGCTACAGCCTTGTGTGTCTCTGATGTGTGGATTTGTGTGTGTGTGTTTTGACATATTTGACAGACTGTGTGACCTGCTAGTGGTGGACAGATGAGTGTGCGTCTGTGTGTGTGTGTGTGTGCATGTGTGTGCGTCCAGTAGAAAGTGGTTTAAGAGGCTCCTGGATGACAGAGGCCTCCCAAATGAGATTATACTTTATTGTGAGTGCAAGGACCTGGCTGTAATTCAGTTTGAAGAGAACATCAGGCCTGCATTAAACTGGGAAAGTTCACACTTGGCAATATGGACTAAAAAGGGCGCAGCAAGGCTTATAGGGCATAAAGGTAGAAGAGAAAAATAAGTCCAATAAACGGCGTCTTCAAACCACCTTCTGTGGTGGAACAGTTGTGCACTGGAACATCTTTTATTCCCTAATGTGTCTTAACTGGACACCAATGGGATCTGTGGGGATGACCAATGTTCAGATTAAAAAAAGACTTTGAAATGTTATGATCAAATAAATGAAATTTGACTGTGGGATGAAGCTCATGGGATAAACACGCAAAGGGCCAGCTGGTGGGTTGGAACCCACAACCCTTTTGCATGGTCATCTTTCATCCTTTGTTACTCTTGTGACTTGAGTACAACCTCTAATACAGTTGATTATATTTCAGCATTGATGGAATCCCAGGGGATGGAAATATTGCTGAGATATGGGGGAAACATTTTAGAAAGATTTTTAACTATGTTGAGAGTGCTCAATATCATTATTGATAATGGTGTGGTCATTAGTGTCCTATGCAATTGAGAAATGGGCTGTAAACAAAGCTTGTGGTCTAGACCAAATAACAGCTGAACACCTGAAGTATGCAAGCCATAGAATCTCAGTGTTACTTGCTATATGCTTTTCTGGATTAATAGCGCATGGCATATTACCCGACTCTATGTCCCAGTTATTAAAAACAAAACCTGTAAGGTATCAAGCATAGAAAACTACAGGCCGATCGCTCTAGCGAGTATGCTCTCTAAAGTGTTAGAACAAATTCAATTTGATAGACTACAAGAATATATAATAACCACTGACAATCAATTTGGTTTTAAAAAGAAAAATAGCACAGATTTGTGTATGTATGCACTGAAAGAACTTCCAAAGCTTTTGACCGTGTTAATCACGGTAAATTATTTAGAAAATTACAAGAGCGGGAGGTCCCCCCATACCTGAAATGTATCTTGCATTATTGGTACTCCCATCAAACTATGCAAGCTAGATGGGGGGGGCAACGTCGGCTCCTTTCCCAGTGACCAATGGGGTTAGACAAGGGGGAATATTGTAACCTGTTCTTTTTAATTTATATATGGATGATCTCTCTAGGACAGGGGTCTTCAACAGGGGGTCCGTGACCCATAGGGGGTCCGCGGAGGTACTGCATGGGGGTCGCGAAAGTTTTGTTTATTAACTTTTTCTTATTTCCCCCCCCCCCCCCCTGCAATTTTTTCCACTAATTGAAATGTCTTTAAACCACATTAACTGAATTCAACACACTGTAGTAAACAATAAATGGAGGCGAAGATGTCTTTCAGTCATCAATGCCACATGGCACTATAACCTTTGTTTATATAACACAATTTTATACAATATATATAATTAGGGGGTCCCCGCTCCATCTCGCCATCAGTTCGGGGGTCCTTGGCCTGGAAAACGTTGAAGACCCCTGCTCTAGGACATTAGAAGTGTGTAAAACTGGCTGGGGGATAGCTGTATTAATCATCTGATGTATGCAGATGATTTAATTGTAATGTCTCCATACTAGTGCTGGACTACACCAACTGCTCAGACTATAGACTACAGCATGACATCACATTCAACGCTGAAAAGAGCGTTGTAATGATTGTCACAACAAAGGAGGACAGGAAGCTATGCTTTCCGTCTTTTTACTCGTCAGGGCAAGAGCTTAACGTGCTTACTAAAGTAAAATACCTCGGCCACATTAACAGGGACGATTTTTGTGATGATGACACACAGCGGCAGTGCCGTAAACTATACGTACGAGCAAATACTCTGGCACGCAAATTTCATATGTGTTCTGAAGAAGTTCAAATATCTCTTTTCAGAGCATGTGCTGAACAAGATTAAGGTGGCATATAATGATGCATTTAGAATTGCGATGAAGCTTCTAAGATGGACCAGTCCTAGCCATCTGTGTGTGACGTGTAATGTTCCCACCTTTCACGCTGTGCTGAGGAGTCTTATGTACAGATTCATATGCCGATGAACAGAGTCAAATAACTAAATTTTAAATGCTACAACCAATCCTGCACTTTCAGATATTCGTCAAAATTCTGGAATCACTGGAACACGCACCTTAGTTATTGGGCATTGCTATTCGTAGGTTTGTATGTATGTGTGTCTCTTTTGTGATATTTTTGGGAGTCAGTTTGTCTATATGTATTTATGTTTGTGTTTGGTTTGTAATCCCCTTGTAATGTGTTGTGTGTACTTTTTATCTGGACCTTAAGTCTGTAAATAAAGAATTATATATATAATTTTACCAAACGGTGAAACTAGGTCAGGGACTGGGTTTGCCTAGGTGGAACTACTTTAAATTAGTTTTTATCTTCCTATCAAACAGAGTTTTCAAAGTCGCTGTCAACAACATCTGTTCTTCCCCGGTCTTTGGGTCATATGAAGTGATGGTTCAGAGTAATTTCACCCTAGGGTCCTTTACACCACAACCTCGAGCCCAAAAACAAAAAAACAGCAACTTTTTTCACCTGGGTCAAACAATTGGCGAGCTATGAGCGGATTACCTTAGTGCAGGCGCCAATGGAACAACTGTGTATCTCGTAAATTACCCCATTAATAATGCCCAAAATGACACCAAACTTCTACAGTAGTACAAATAGGTTATGTACTCATAAAATTATGGATTGGGAAGTTTGTTTGTACAACAGGAGTTTACAGTGTTTAAATAGCACTTGCCTGCTGGCTTCTGCCAGGGGACTATAACACCGAAAAAGAGACACAACAAACATATTTTTTAATTTAACTTATTTTTTTAAAGTAGGTGCTGTAGTACAACTAGCAGGAGACAAGTTATAATTAAGGTAAGTTTGAAAACACTACCTTTTTTTAATCATAGACGTCGAATTCGGTGGGGATGCGTACCTATTAGATTTCGTCACGATTCATTGTGTACCCACCACTTTTTTTGAAAACCTTGAGCTGGGGTGATTATGAATCATTGTTTAGTTACGTTAAATCACATTAGGCTTTTTCACGTTACTTACAAAGCCCATGAGAACCATGGGGAGTCAACCCCCAGCCGCTCCGCTGCCCTGCTGAAAATGTGAAGTAGAAACGCTTAATGTCAGATAACGTCCATAATAAATGGACTTTAGGTTAGATTTTTTTGACAATTTTCAGTAGTTATGAGGATCAATATGAGAGAGAAATTGGGTCATCATTGATCATCGTTTAGGTACATTAAACTATGTTAAGCTTTTGCCTTACAATAGGCTCTAATGACGCAGAAATGCTTAATATCAGATAACGTCCATAATAGGGCTTTTGGTTCCATGTTTTGACCGTTTTTAGTGGTAATAAGGATCAATATAAGAGAGAAATTTGATTGTTGATCATTGTTTAGGTAGAGGCTACTTTAAACCATGTTTTTATTCATTTACATTATAACCTACAGGACAGCGTCTTTTAAAACATGACCGGCACAAAAGAGAACAAAAAATGAATACCCAGCCCTTCTGGAAATACACTTCTTTGTGTTCTGTCTATACATTTAATCACTATATTAAGAAATAGGTTTGTATCTCTTGTCGGTGTTGCAGTTTGTAGATGCTGCAAACCGGTAGCAGCAGGGAGCAGAAGCCATCAGGCTACTGATGTTTAAATGAACTCCTTTTGAACTTAGAAACGTCACAATAACTCGCCCATTGTTCGATCCAGGTAAAAACATCTTCTGGGGGGCTCTTTGGCTCGGGGTCGTGGTGCGAAGGACCCTAGGGTGAAATGACTTTGAACAATCACTTTAACCCTTCACACATTTGCTAGTCTCGGCCAGGGGGCCACCACTGTAACACCAATAACATCCAGTTGTTGGTGTCATTTAGTCCTGAACACGTTGACCATTTGGATTCCCTGCGCTGACTGCCATCTCGATGGCACCTAAACACTAATAACGCTCACTTATTGCTTTCAGATTTTGATCTATTACACAAAACATTGGAAAAAGACAAGATTGTGATGAAATAAAGAAACATACCAACTTTAGTATTACTTAAATAATCATTTAATTGAGCGTTATCCATGACCTTAAGCTTGGCATCTGTCATAATGTACAGGTATGATGAAATCGAATACAACAAACGAATTATAAAAACGCATGTGTCCGTATCATGGAGTTTAGATTGAAAATGAATCTAATATTCACCTCACTTATACAGGGACTACTACTCACTACATGCAATGATACAATAATAATACAATGATGTGACTTCATATTCAGAATTCAAAAAATCCTTTTTTGTAATATAGTAAAATGTTTGCTTTGAACAAGTAACAATAATGTTATAATAAATAAATTTCGAGAATAAGAACTGCAATAATGTCTTAATACACAGGTTACACTCAAGATTACAACAACCATGGATAGCACGTTCTCTGGCCGTTCAAAGTCTCTGCCTTCATCGGTCCATGCGGCGCTGTGTGTTGGGTGTTATTCAATGCCTTTATCCCTCAGGAGCCTTCTCACAGTCTTCAGGTAGTCCGGATCTGGGTAGCCATCGCTGAAAAACCCAAATTACACAGAGACAATCCCCTTAATATTTACGGCACTGGTTCTCTTGTTCTCTCTTTTTTCTGAAGTATTCATGTCACCCATCCCACACATTTCTGCCAAAGTTATGGGGAAATTAGCAGCAAAACAAACCAAACTCAATCTTATTATTATATTATTATTATAAGATATTTAAGCTTTGCCCATTTTGCCAGAGATTGAATTGCACAAACATCTCCGACAATGTTGACTGTGAACCCAAGAGCAACTTCTTTGGATTTTGGTTTCGACAGATATGTTGAGGACCATCACCTGTTTTTATTTTCTTTCTTGTCAAAGATCTTTCCATATTGTACCTTAAATATGTCATTGTGTTGTATGAATACATCTTATTCTTCTCTAGCAAAGCTTCTTTAATGCATTTGGACAGTCACGCACATGGATGCTCTAGTGCACATGTCTGGAACTCAGACAGCAAGTACTAATAATTTGATATACAAAAGATGTTGCACACCCACTCTCTTCATATCATCCGTCTACAACCTTTCTAGATGGGATTACAATTAAGGATTTTCATACTGTATGGCCATATATTCACTATGGGCTATCACATATAGTCTCAGTTGCCCTTTATTATACATCCACTGTCACACCTGTACAAATAACTGAGGGTAATAGTAGGGTAATCTGTAATGATGTGTTTCCAGTAGGGCTGCTGAGTTATTAGAGCATTTTATTTAATGCTTTGTGAGTAATTGATCTAAATTAATTGCTGTTACTGGCTAATTTAACTTTTGAACACTGAAACACTGCAGCACTACAGTGAACTGATGATATTTCAAAACTTCAAAAGGGTTTTTAAAGGTGCACTGAGTGATTTTTTGTCACATACAGCAAACATCTCACTATCTGCTAGCTGCCTGTCCCCAGAACACACTGTAAAAAACATCTCACTATCTGCTAGCTGCCTGTCCCCAGAACACACTGTAAAAAAACATCTCCTCACTATCTGCTAGCTGCCTCTCCCCAGAACACACTGTAAAAACATCTCTCACTATCTGCTGTCCCCGAACACACTGTAAAAAAAACATCTCCTCACTATCTGCAGCTGTCTGTCAGAACACACATAAAAAAACATCTCCTCACTATTTGCTAGCTGCCTGTCCCCAGAACACACTGTAAAAACATTTCTCACTATCTCTAGCTGCCTGTCTCAGAACACACTGTAAAAACATCTCCTCACTATCTGCTAGCTGTCTATCCCCAGAACACACTTAAAAACATCTCCTCACTATCTGCTAGCTGCCTGTCCCCAGAACACACTGTAAAAAAACATCTCCTCTCTATCTGCCTGTCCCCTGAACACATGTAAAAAACATCTCCTCACTATCTGCTAGCTGCCTGTCCCCAGAACACACTGTAAAAAAACATCTCCTTCTATCTGCCTGTCCCCTGAACACACTGTAAAAACATCTCCACTATCTGCTAGTGCCTGTCCCCAGAACACACTGTAAAAAACATCTCCTCACTATCTACAAGCTGCCTGTCCCCAGAACACACTGTAAAAAACATCTCCTCACTATCTGCCAGCTGCTGTCCCCAGAACACACTGTAAAACATCTCTCACTATCTGCCTGTCCCCCGAACCCACTGTAAAAAACATCTCCTCACTATCTGCTAGCTGCCTGTCCAGAACACACTGTAAAAAAACATCTCCTCTCTATCTGCCTGTCCCTGAACACACTGTAAAAAAACATCTCTCACTATCTGCTAGCGCTGTCCCAGAACACACTGTAAAAAAATCTCTCTCTATCTGCCTGTCCCCTGAACACACTGTAAAAAACATCTCCTCACTATCTGCTAGCTGCCTGTCCCAGAACACACTGTAAAAAACCCTCTCACTATCTGCTAGCTGCTGTCCCCTGAACACACTGTACAAGCATATCCTCCACTATCTGCCTGTCCCCTGAACACACTGTAAAAAAACATCTCCTCAATATGTTATTTGCTCCATTGTTTGCAGACTATATAATTTAGAAAGTGACACCGGTTCATGCTCCCCTTCAGCCCTCCAACCTTTTATCAAGTTGTAGATTTTATATAAAATTGTATTTACAAAACACTGGGCAGTTCCCGTTGGCCAACAGGGGAATACGGTGGTTGTAATATCTACTCACGCTCTGTTCCCTCCATCTGCATGTGTTTTCAACGGGACGGAAGCTGTAGCCGTGTCCTTTCCGTCTTTGTTGGTGGCGACAGTGAACAGGAGCTGCTGGTTGAAGGCCTTCTCCAGCAGCTTGAGGACCCTCTTGCCCTCCCGGTTGTCTGGCAGGTAAGCACAGAGCCGCAGCCCTGCGTAAGGGTGTCCCGGGCGGGGGTGTTTCTCCTGCAGAAAGAGATGCTTTACGTTTCGGTGGCATAGTGAAAACGGGCCATCACAGGAGTCTATTCATGTACAATTCATTTACTTTGTCTAATGCTAGTTTAAATGTTTTATCTTGACCCCAATATTATTTATGGTTTCACAGATATTTCAATCAAATCATATGGTCTGTAATGCTATTTTTGATGGTTAAAAATGTGGTTCTTTTTCTTGCTTTGCATTTATTTCCTTTTCCTTCAGTAGATTTAATTGATAAGAAGATAGGAGAGGCCTATTAAAGCTTTTACTTCAGATCAGTTCTGTCAAAAAAACCCTTCCAGAATCTCTTCCTGCAGCGTGAACTCCTCCCCCAGCTCCGCTAACCAGACCAACCAGATCATCAGCTTCTTTATAGAAGCAACGAGTGCTGCCCATAGAAACTCGCCGCTGGTTTGTTGTCTTTCATTCAAATCAAAGGCTACTCTACGCTTCTCCTCCCGCTGAAGGGATTTTCACCTTTTTTCAAGGCAGGCTTGTTTGTGATTTGGCTTAGTTCTGTTCTTACAGTACACTGTGTTGTCCACCTTACCAGATTAGTGGTAGTAGTAGTAGTAGTAGTAGTAGTAGTAGTAGTAGTAGTACTACTATCAAACAACACAACAACACTTTTTAAACACATGGTTTAAAAATATCCCCTTGTGTTGTCTTCCCATCAAAATTTAAAATCAACACTTTTGTTGAGGCTTTTAATCAATGTTTTGAACTTTTTCTTACATTCAAATTAAAGGAATGGATGTTGATGATAATCACAGACTGGAATATGTCAACTTTTACTCAATACTATTTCAAAACACCTCCATTTTTTTTGAAATGCTACAAAATTGAATAAGACGCCCCAAAATGAATGAAAGTAGAGATGTGAACTTGGCAAAGAGCGTTGTGTGGAATCAATCATGTTATTTGGGGAATTAAAAAGGACATTGATATAGGACAACGGGTCAATTTGACCCGAGGACAACATGAGGGTTAAGAAATATTACCTTCACCAAAGAAATTTCAATATCTAACACCAATTTATAGAGAGTTTGTTATAGGGATTTTTATTATATCTTATCTCTTAAAATAGATCTATTTAGAGTAATGTCTTTTCTTTTTTGACTAATTGCGTTAATTGTAAATTTAAATATGATTTGTATTTTCCAATGTTGTGTATGTGATGTGATGTCTGTGTGTAATGTGATCATATTGTCACACGATAGATTGTAGGACCCCAGGAAGAATAGCTTTTAGCTCAAGCTGAACCTAATGGGGGGGCCAAATGAAACAAAAAATAATAATCCCAACCTCAACTGGGCTGTGATTGGTGGGATCAGTGGATCCACTACAACTCATCTCCATTTAAAAAAAATGTGAATGTGGCAAAGCTTACTGTCTGTATTCCATCTGGGAATATGTAGTTGATCTGCACGGTGTTGTCGTCAGGGAATCCCGGCAGGTCTCTGTGGAGGATCACCCAGGTCATCTGGCCCTGTGGCTGGCAGCCAGTCCCTAGGCTGGGGGTCCCGTTCAGCCCCCCCTTAGCTGCACAGACAGCAGGCCAGTTTTAGTCACATTATCCAGAAGTGACGAGGAGACAATAATGGAAAGTTTGACTGACACAGAGAATTGGTGTGGATGTGTGTGAAGGACCTTGTTGTGCCAGTGATGGAGGACCCTGTCCGTTCAGGTAGCGGTTGCAGTAGACTTTGTCGCTGCTCTGACCAGAGCCCATATTGGGAGAAAGAAATTTGGGATCTGTGAAAATATCCACACACAAAACATCAGAATGAGCACATTATCTTAATTGGACTGCCTTACTTTAATGGGGTCAGTTTACCAGTCATGGTTAGTAGTGCTTGGCCTGTGAAAACATAAGGATGATGTCGTCTCTGGATCCAAGGAGGGTCTAATGAAAAATGTTCTTGGTTGTCTTATGGGAAACGTAGGATCCAAGGATGTCCTTTCTTACATCTGTCTCTTGCATGCCCCGACTTTAAGGAAGAGCAATGGCAATGGTGCGTTTCATTTGTATTTGGAAGTCATAATTTCCGAGTTGTAAGTCAGAAACACGCCCCCTAAAGGTGGATTTCGGACTTGGGACGTCGCATTTCTCAGAGGTAGTGCAAAACATTGTTTTTAAAAGTTTCTTTTTCAAAAATTAAAATGTCTGAAAGTATATGACTATATATGAATTCACCATGTCAATAGCAAAAAAATTGGCCTATTTATGAAAACAATATATAGTTGTATATCAAAGATAGGCTTACTATAGGTAGGCTATCCACTATGATAGACACAGTTAATCTTAAAGATTTATTGTGCCTTCCACATGTATATTTAATGTTAAAATCCATTCGGCCCAGTAAATATGCAACTCAGTTGTATCCAACTAATGCAGTAGGGGGTCCCTTCTTGGTCTCTCTTTTAGCTAAGGGGCCCTTACCCTAAAAAACATTGAAGACCCATGATTTCCATGAATGCTGGAGGTATTGATGTTGAGGTGTCGGTGAGTCACACCCTGAGATGACGCTAAGCTCATTACGCTCACAGGGCAGAGTCTTGATAGGAGTCTCATGAATGAGGGTGTGAATGGTTTTGGAAGCTGCTGGAGAAACAAGTATGCATGGTATGCTAAGTAGTTTTTTAACTTGTGTCATTTTGTATTCTATGATTTAATTACTTTTGATTTCAGCATTCCACTCATTCTTCTTTCTTGCATCAAACCTGTTTCAAACTAAGACCAGGTTGTTCCCTTACAATCAAACACAGGGATTCCCAACCAGGCGTTGAAATGAAACGTAAAAAACTAAAAATTGAAATAGTTAACGGCAACAGTTAAAATGAGCTAAAAATAATGGTTTTAAGTACTGTTCATGGCTATGTGGTTGGAACATTCAAATTCACTCCAAGAAGTAGTAGCCTAGAAGGTTAGTAGTAACAAACATTAGGCATTGATGAAGAGGTAGTCTACAGGAGTTCATCTGACAGGTCTGTGGGGGTACCTCAGACCCCCCAGGGTTGGGTACCAGTGATCTGAGGGACCACAGTGTCACCCAATCACAGCAGCACACAGAATAAAGCCAGATGTATGTCCCTTCTCCGCTGTATACTTTCTCACCTCGGAACTTTGAAGAACATAATTGACTACAATCCAAATAAATGAAGTAAACAGACGTAGAGTATGTGGACAAGGGGTCCATTTGTGTTAGATCAAACAGGGTATCATGGTAACTAATTAAATATAAAACTTCCTTTATTTTGTTACTTGCATGTTCCACCCCTTGTAATTTAAGTAACTACACATCATCAAGACATGTTAGTCTGATTTAAAGAATTCCGACATACCCTCAGCCTGATGAAATACATAAAGGGGATTTTTTCACTCTGATGATTTCGACTTTTTACAGTTATAGTAGAGCAGAAATCAAGTTTGTCACACCGCTAACACATGAAGCTCCCTGTATGTGGTTGGCAGCCAAGAATGGAAAAGATGGCTGACAACAGCAATACAATGTGATGTAGTCAGTGTTGGTGTGGGCCTGGGTTTTCCTGGATTCCAATAATCTTCCAAGAAGTAGAGGGAATCACTGGGGCATCGCGCTAACACAAAAAATCTCAACCATGCATTTTAGATGTGGGAGATGAGAGTATGTCCAGTTGTTCCTCATTCCTGTTTGCTCAGAGCAGGAGGCAGGAGGTTTCTACCCGGAAGTTATTGTAAACAAGCATTGTGATTGGGTGCAAGTCTTGAGTCCTAAATATGCAATGGTTATCAAAGCAAGGTATCATGAAATCATCTCTTTTTCCACCATTTAGCTGCCAAACACTCTGCATGTCCCATTATAAAGAATTGATTTTGAATGAAAAGCTTGAGTTTTTGCAGCAGGTTTGTTGTCAATGCTGGGACTTCACAACATACACAGGTTTGGCTGACACCACATGCAGGTCAAAGAACTTATCTCACTATTAAATGATTGTAAATATTCCTCAATACAGTAAAGCGGATCAGTGGGCTGTTGTTACGTCATCAGTACCTGTTGAAATGCGCTTCTTTTCCACACCTCAGGGAAGTTTTCTTCTTGTCTTCTGCCTCTCTTCTGTACAGTCCCGGAGTTCAGATGTCTCTTCAGCTCATGATGACACGACACAGAGACAGAGAGACAGAGATGGAAGAGGGAGAGAGAGAGAGAGAGATGGGCGGGTCGAGTTGCAGAGGTGTGGTGAACTGCTGAGTGATTTGTTCAACTGGTGGAGCAGCTTTGACAAATACTTTGTGTGTGTGTGTGTGTGTGTGTGTGTGTGTGTGTGTGTGTGTGTGT
>NW_022605576.1:1054487-1056575 GCF_008692095.1 Etheostoma spectabile | reverse complement strand
TGTGTGTGTGTGTGTGTGTGTGTGTGTGTGTGTGTGTGTGAGAGAGAGAGACTTTCGGTTTTGCAACATTGTTATTGGAACCTTCATGCTAATAAAGCCCCTTTATATAAAATTGAATTTAAAAAAAGAGAAAGTGAAAGAGAACACCACACACACACACATTTTACCTCAAAGACGCTTTACATACTATAGAAAAAGAACAACCAGTAATCATGTTTAATAAAGACAATAAAAAAAAGAAGAAAAAAGAAATTAAAAACATGGCTGTGGAATGCACGCCTGACCGGGTAAGGGGGGTGGAGGGCCTTTTTCAGTGAGGACAGTGGGTGGGTATTTACCCCCCAACTTGTCACATACTGACACTTGGTCAGTGGCCCTTAGCATAAGACACCGACACACAAGGCACCCTTCAGCGTTTATATGGGACTTTCCCCAAGGAGACCTGGGTTCTGGTCCCATGTGTCACTTAAAAATACATCTTTCAACCGCGACCCCCGTCTGGTCCTCATCCTAACCAATTGGTTTTAACCTACACGTTGGAAAATTACGCCAAATGATAAAAAAGTGATGCCAAGTTTTGTGACCAAACGGCAGTATGTTGGCGTGTGTGTTGGCAGTGAGTTCTAAAGATAGGTAGGCTGCGGCGGAAATTTGGTCGGTATTGTCTTTAAATCGTTCATTTACAGATGAAATGAAAATACGATCCAAGGAAGAGCAACTTGTGTTCATTTTCTATGCTTTTCTTTAAAAAATAAGCAAAACCTAACCACTTGAACTGAAGAGCTCTCAAAACGTACAGTGTATTGTTGTTTTCTTTGGGAGGGCTGCACTTGTAACTCCTGGTGCCATTTGGCGCCTCTTCACATCAAGTTTGAATGCACTTATTGTCAGACAGTTGTAAGTGTTGTATGTGATGACACTTTTCCATCCAGACACTAATGTTTCTAGGATTTTATGGAAATTGGACCAAATATTTCAATGTTTACTGTACATCTTACAGCTTGTAGAAGGTAAAATAATTATTACACCACATGACACAACATGGTAAATGTATGATTTTGAGTACTGGGGGATTACATTTGTCACAAAACAGATTGCTGGACTCAAATGCACGGTTGAGGAAAAGGTATTTATTGAGGGGAAAAAGGTAAGGCGTAGAAGCAGGGAGGCGGACACCGGGAGCAGGGAGGCAGTGGACTGGAGGACAGGCAAGGCTCGGGAACCAGGTGCGGAATACGGGAGCTGGACCAAGTGGGGAACCGGGAGCCAGGACTGAGAAGAAGGCAGGGACGCGAAGAGCTTGAGAGCGATGGGGAGACACGGGCATGAGGAGCGGAGAGGGATGAGGAAGTGTCGTGGAATGAGGGCCGGGGTCTGAAGCCAGCTGACCGGAGAGGAGTGAAACTAAAAGAGAAACACAAGGAGAGGGAGTACAAAAAAAAACCCCACAAAGAAACACGAGCAATAGTTCTTAGAAGTGGGTGCTCTCTGCAGACGTTCACCCACGTAGCTGAATCAACGATCAGGTGAAGAGTGGGTGAAGAGCCGGGGTAGATGTACGGAGGTTGATGATGATGGCAGACAGCTGTGAACGGCGGGAGGGGGTGATGACTGGCAGGTGTGGCAACGAGGATCCGTGATTGCATATGGGAGGCAGGTGTGGGTAATCAGCTGGCTTCAGACAGGAGAGAGAGGAAAGAAAACCAAACAAACAAAGGACAGGGCAGGACAACAGAAAATGAAGTAAAAAACTCCCGGCCAGCTGGACCCCAACCATGACAACATTGTCTTGATAGTGGTACTTGAGGAAAAGCTACAGGGTCACTAAGGAGGAACGTAGCCCTCGTGTTGTCTTCCCGTCAACCATCATCTTTTGATGCTTTTTCCGATGTTTTTGCTAGTTATTTTTCAGCCAATAAACCTAATTTTTTTATGATATTATACAAAACAATTATTTTCTCATTTTCTTTTTCCCCGCCGTTTGTCTAATTTTTTTCTCATTTCTTCCGAGGTTTCGATCACTGTTTTAAAATGCCATGGAATTCAATAAAACAACCAACATTCAATGAAAGTAATCATTCATTTTAC
>NW_022605576.1:1053493-1054477 GCF_008692095.1 Etheostoma spectabile | reverse complement strand
TTGTATGGCATCCATGTTATTTTTAGGCGGTTTGGTTGAAAGAAAGCCAAGTTCCAAATTTGACCCAAGGACAACACAAGGGTTAAAAGTAGTTGAAAATCTCGTCCAGTGGTTTAACTGCTCACCTTGCTGCAGTGATGTAGTAAAACTGAGTCTACCGCACCAAAACCACACCCATCAGTGGTGCTGGCTGAGCTCAGAGGTTGGATCTATTCAGTCTCAGTGATGCTGCACTTAACAAAGTGATGGGCAAGATGTTACAATAGGCAGGTGTAGCTGCAGTGATTAAAAGTGACATGCATCTGTTCCATCAGGTAAGCGTGATAGTAGTCTACATCAACGTTACATTTCCGGGATTGCTCCGGTGCCACTGGAAATTTGTCCCTCGTTATTATCTGTCTCCTTCCTCTGTCTCTGTGTTGGCGTTTAAACATCTGGTGGGAATTCTGAGGACTCGTTACCTGGTCCTCAGGTCTCTGCAGGGTAAATCAGACCGTAGTCAGACTATCTGTCCAATTGAGGACTATGGTTACCTGGTTCTCAGGTCTCTGCAGGGTAAATCCAGACAGTAGCTAGACTATCGTCCAATCGGAGGACTATGGTTACCTGGTCCTCAGATCTCTGCAGGGTAAAATCCAGACAGCTAGCTAGACTACTGTCCAATCTGAGGACTATGGTTACCTGGTCCTCAGATCTCTGCAGGGTAAATCCAGACAGTAGCTGACTATCTGTCCAATCTGAGGACTATGGTTACCTGGTCCTCAGATCTCTGCAGGGTAAATCCAGACAGCTAGCTAGACTATCTGTCCAATCTGAGGACTATGGTTACCTGGTCCTCAGATTCTGCAGGGTAATCCGAACAGCACTAGATATCGTCCAATCTGAGGCCTATGGTTACCTGGTCCTCAGATCTCTGCAGGGTAAATCCAAACAGCTAGCTAGGTTATCTGTCCAATCTGAGTTTTCTGTTGATGACTAAAACTA
>NW_022605576.1:1053366-1053483 GCF_008692095.1 Etheostoma spectabile | reverse complement strand
TACACATGTTCCACCAAAACAACTTCCTTCCTGAGACTTTAGAAGAGGTACCGTGGCTCCGTCCGGTGCTTAGCCCCACCCAAGATGAATGTGATTGGTTTAAAGAAATGCCAATAA
>NW_022605576.1:1053009-1053356 GCF_008692095.1 Etheostoma spectabile | reverse complement strand
GTTTTTCTCCCATCCAGGAATGCTGTGTCGACACTCGTCTGCAACACTGTGGAGGAAGGTCTGGCAATTCAAGACTAGCCTGACAAAGAACACTTATAAACATGGCTGAAACGCGTTTATTGAGACAGGCTGTTAAATCCTGTTCAGAGTGGTGCTTGTGATATTTCTCCCCCTTGTTGTCCTCGGGTCAAATTGACCCGTTTTCCTTTATCAATGTTTTTTTCAATTCCCCAAAATAACATGATTGACTTTATTCACTACTTTCATTTTGGGGCGTCTCATTCAATTTTTTTAGCTTTTGAAAAACCAATTGAAGTGTTTTTGAAATAGTATTGAGTAAAAGTTGA
>NW_022605576.1:1052916-1052999 GCF_008692095.1 Etheostoma spectabile | reverse complement strand
TCCAGTCTGATTATCCATCAACATCCATTCCTTTCATTTTAGTCCAAACAATTCCTAATTTCTGCTTTTCTAACTCAAACATT
>NW_022605576.1:1051161-1052906 GCF_008692095.1 Etheostoma spectabile | reverse complement strand
TTTCCTATAAATGAGGTTTATTGACCATAAAATCCCCAAATAACTGTAAAATTAAAGCCAATAAGTTAGTGTTACGTAGGGTTAAACGTCAAAAAAGTGACAAACATTGACAAAAAGACTCATAAGTGTTGACAAAAAGCTACAAAAACTTAAGAAAAAGTTAAAAACATCAACAAAAAGCCTCCGTAAAAGTGTTATTTTTCCATTTTGACGGGAAGACAACACGAGGGTTAAACAATGCTTGTGCTTGTGATGAAGATAATATAGATTCCATCTATCTTGGTTCATGTGTGCGTGGAAATACTGCCCTTTGGAAGATGTGTCTGGTTTAAAAAGTTTGTTGGTAGATGAAGTGCTGAAGAGACTCAAAGTTACAGTATACAAGTGAAGCTGGCTTAGCTCGGCCGGGTAAAGAAGTAAAGGATTTTCTCCTGAGACTTGTTAAGCTCAACGTGGATCACGGCGAGGAGACCTCTGGCGAATTTTCTAGTTTGTGCCTGTCTTATCTGTACTTTCCTTTTTCATCTCCATCCTGTTGTCTTTATTGTGTGATTTCTGGGTGTGTTTTGAACACCAGGCTATCAGAAATCTTAACAGCTCCACTTCGTTTAATGAAGTTTTCTATGATGGTTTTGGAAGTAAAGGACTTGGACTGGCCTCCATTCAACTCAGAGGGGCTTTACTGGCATTCAAGCTTCAATGACTATGTTGCCGAAGCATCAACATTCAATTTGGCCAAGTACTCGGACAAAACATGATGAACATCATGGATTTAAATCTCTTTGTTTGGCAAATATGAAAACAAAAGTTGTTTAGCAATACGAAAAGGACATATGGACACTGACTTGTAATTAAACTTGTCAGATCATCAGTGGGGGGGATGTAGTTTAGCAGTGAGTGGAGCAGTTGGATGTGACAGCGTTAAATCTGCAACTATTGGGATCTTTCTGGAAAGCATAGAAAGACAAGTAATGATTCAGTGTACTTTCATCCCACAAAAAAGTTATCATTTGTAATGTTCCCCAGTTTATAAGAAATTAGATGGTGGGAATAAAGTGGTTAGACACAGACAGCTAGCATCCCCGAAGAAGCGTCATGTCTTTTAAAAGATGGTTCATGAATCAAAAAAGTGTTTTTTCTATGGCCGTCCATTGCCGTTTTGCCCGAGGTCCTTCTTTTGGTCCCGGTGCTCCTTTTTTCTTCACTTTTGTTGTTGATGTGACCGTTCTGTTGTACCCCGCTGCAGCCATCTGGCTCTGTATCAACGGGAGCACCGGCTATGTCCTCGGAGCTCCCTCAGACGAGGATCATACTGCTATGGGGACCGCTGCTTTGATTTTGCGTCCATAGTGAAGTTCTGTGGTTTTAAAAACATCAGTCACAACTTTTTAAGTGGGTCTTGTTGGTCACGATAATCCTAGTCTATATTCGCAATGTTCTACTTCTGGGATTGGACAGGCGCCGCTGGAAATTCAGCCAGATGTCCATCACCTTCCACTTTCCTTCTGTTGGAAATTATAACTCCAGTAGTGGCTCGGTCGGGCGTTTAGCGCCACCCATGTTAGGGTTTTTATCCTGCTTCTTTGTTCTGTTTTCTGTTATTTTTCCGTATATCTTCCCTGGGGCCTGTTGCACGAAAGTAAAAGAAAGATATCCAGGATAAGTGAAAAATAACCAGGATGAACAGAGGGAGCTATGTCCAGCCAGGTGGAGATAACCAGGATGAACAGGTGGAGCTATGTCAA
>NW_022605576.1:1050996-1051151 GCF_008692095.1 Etheostoma spectabile | reverse complement strand
TAGATAGCTGGGATAAGTGCACGTTCACGGCTTTCTCAAATAGACCACAGTATCTATCACAGATTTACTGATGAAGAATTGAGAAGACGCATGCGCCACATGTTTCACCCAATCTTCTAAGCATCTTCTAATGGAAAGTAACGAGGAGGGGAAGA
>NW_022605576.1:1050819-1050986 GCF_008692095.1 Etheostoma spectabile | reverse complement strand
AGGGAAATACGGCTCTTATCAAACGGAGAGAAAAAGTCCGACATAGCGGACCCGACTGAATGTGTGAGGGTGTAAAAATATCTACTAGTCACTCCACATTTTTACAAAGTTGTAGGCTACACTTTGTTTTAATTGCTTTAAATATGCTAGTTTCATGTTTCTGTTTT
>NW_022605576.1:1050636-1050809 GCF_008692095.1 Etheostoma spectabile | reverse complement strand
ATGTGCTGGTTTTACTGTAAAGTGTCTTTGACTAGCCTACCACTCTATAAACAAAATATATTATTATTTAGCCTTTGCTTTAAAAGTGAGCAGAGGGAATAATGTTCCTCGGGAAATGTACCCTACGGACTATAGGCTTAATTTCAACCCCTTATTCACAACGCGAGAACATG
>NW_022605576.1:1050411-1050626 GCF_008692095.1 Etheostoma spectabile | reverse complement strand
ATATGCACAAATCTCTATAAGCTATCTCTAATTCTTTGCACAATTAATGTTCATGCAGAACAATCAGAAAGGGACAACAACTAGAAAAACAAGTAAGTGACTTCAATACACGCTACTCGCAGGTCTGCGGACAGGCACCGGCTACCGGGCAGCGGCAGCACACCAGGCAGCCTCGACACAGTACCGTCCCACCGGGAAAAGTCCCACTCCGCATC
>NW_022605576.1:1036060-1050386 GCF_008692095.1 Etheostoma spectabile | reverse complement strand
AGGGTGCCAGTGCAACCATTCCTAACCATCTAAACAGCTGTAGTAGGGTTTAAATCAAACTCGTGACAACAATAGTGACAAGTAGGCTAATGCATGTTGATAAAAATAAAGCAGAACACATGCAGAAGACAACGCAATAACTGTTAAACACGTTTATTTGGGATCAGACGGCAGCTGATTGGACACATGAGACTCCAGGATTAATCTTAGCCTGGCTGTTAGCCTGCTCTGGACCAGGCTAGCCGCAAAGAATAAATCTCCATGGTTACTTGGCTGTGTTTAATTCAATCTGGTTTCGTGCAACCGAGTCCAAGCTAAATTCATCCAGGATATCTTGAATATCCCGGCTTAATCCCTATCTGGGTTTCTGCCACAGGCCCCTGGTCTTGTGTTGTTGTTCCGTCTGGTGTTTTCCTTTGAGTGTCTGTATGTTCTGTTTCCTGGTTTATTTTGATAGGGCGTTTCTCAATATGTGTACTTCTATGGACTTGGTCCTCGTGTCTTGGTTCTTGTGAAACGTCAGTTTGGTGGCCAAAGTACTGACCAATACACAAGTTTACATTTGTCAAGAACAGTTAAAATCCCCGGATGTGATCTCGACCGCCCATTACAGATATCGATCGGGAACTGTGATGGTAACTTGTGTGAACTTGGCGGGCAGGTATCCCAGCATTCAATTGGGTGTAAAGCGCTTATGGTTTCGGTAACATATTTCACAATTTACGTCATTATAAATCAATAATTCATTTTTAAGATGTTTTAAGGCGAGAATCACGGTGTGGATTTTGAATATAGGCAGTTCAACGAAAATTGATGGTGAATTAAAAAAGCCTCGAGTTTGAAAGCTCCGCAAACCCGGCGGGCGAGCTCGCTACGCCAGCCGGGAAGACTCTCGCGAGCCGGTCAGTCAGTCAGCTACAGACCCTCTGGCCCCCGTCTAGACAGACCCCTTTGGCACATTAGACGACCACTGCAGCAAAGCGAGTCCACAATTGTAAGATATTTTAAACAATTTTTTCCGCTGTCATATATATATCTGTCCTCCTCATGGCTCTCCTCCCTCGCAGGATCTCCTTCTGCTCTCGGTAACGTATACAGACGGCAGTGACTAACTTACCAGTCCATCTATAATTTTAATACCTATTTTAACGTTTCTTTTCTGCTTCAATTAAAATGAATCCCGAACAAAGTTTCAAGGATTTTTTCCCCGCCGTTGTGTCGGTATTTATATAGTTATTGGCCCGTGAATTAATAGCACTTCGCTTCGTCTCAAAACTGTCAACAGCGTTTTGTGTTCTTCTGAACTTGCGAGTTCAGTCTTCCAGGTACAGCTAGCAAGTACGGTCTCCCAAGAACACAAGTCCGTTCTTTGCTTACTTGGTATTGAGAAACCCCTGTCTTGTTTTACTACCGGCCTTCTGTTTTCCCGCCTCTGGGATGTCAGCCCCGCCCTGATGTGATTCACTGGGTGTATCACTGTTTGCTGTTACCTCTTGTATTAACCTCTGTGTTCACTTTGTCTTTTGTCAGATTGTGTTGTGAGTTTGTGTGTGGCTGTATGGCGTCCCATTGTTCCTGTCATTTTGCGTTTTATTTTAGCAGGGAGCGGGTAAACAGGGGACGTGTCAAGTTATCAGTTAACCATCATGTTGTCCTCTCTTCAAGTTTGACCTGTTTTAGTTTATAAAAAAAGTCACAAAAAATGAGCCATTAAAATAAGCGCTGAAATTGTCAAAATTAAAAATATCAAAAAACTAAAAGCACCACAATGTTGAAAAAATGACCAAAAGAGGGTTTTTTTTTCTTCATGTGGGACGGAAGACAACAGGGGTTAAAAGGGAAAATCAAGATGGTGTAGTGTGATAACTGATACAGTGATGAGTGACACAGAAAGTGAAACCAGTAGTGTTCATAAGTTTGCATACCCTGGCATAAAATTTTGAAAACATGACTCATGCAAACTAACTCTTTCATTCAAGCATGTGATCATATGAAGACGTATCTTTTTACATAGTTGTATGGCTTATTTTAAACAATATTTATAATCACAGATCACATGCAAGTTGAGTTTTAAGTCCTCTTTTTTTTGCTTGTGGAGCGCTACAGTGGGGCTCGAATGTTTGGGCAATCCAGGTAAATGTGTGTTAATGTGCATAAAGAAGCCAAGGAAAGATGGAAAAATCTCAAAGGCATCAATGACAGTTAGACATTTGTTCAAATGTCACAAAAAGATTTTATTCCATCTTACACTTTCAAAATAAAAAACAAAAAAAAATGGCATCTGCAAAAGTTTGGGCACCATGCAGACCCCCCCCTTGGAAAGCTGAGACCTGACAGCGTCATGGATGTTCTCAATCATCATCTGGAAAGACCAGGTGATGTCAATCTTAAGGTTTTAAATGCCCGACTCATCTGACCCCCCCAACAATCAGCACACATGACCCAGACTCATCTGACCCCCCCTCCCCAACAATCAGCACCATGGCTTCTTCTAAGCAGTTGTCTAGGAAACTGAAACTGAAATAGTTGCTGCTCACAAAGCAGGAGAAGGCTCTAAGAAGATAGCAAAGGGTTTCAGATGCCAACATCCTGTTGGAATGGAATTAAGAAATGGCCGTCATCAGGAACAGAGGAAGTTAAATGTAAACGATATAGTGTAGTCTACACACTAATCTGTCTGTAAAGTGCCTGAGATAACTTCTGTTACGGTTTGACACTATGGATTCAAATATAATTGAATTAAAGTTTAAATGAATTTGGAAAGCAGGCAGGAGCTGGTCAGGTGACTGTGTCAGCAGGAGCACACTGGGAACTGGTGCCAGCTGGGGATGCCAGATGTTTGCTCATGGTCCCGCACATGGCGCAGGCTAAAAGAGGTTAATAGATGGAGATGAGGGTAGAACGGACCAATTCAGTGACAATTAATTCTACTTTAAGGATTGATCCGGATGTTTTAGTTCATTTTGGAATCCAATAAATGTTGCATTATCCAACGAGTGCTTTAGATTGTCGTTTCCTGCTGCATTTTTTTCCATACAGTATGAAATCAATTTGTACATTGAAACCTGCTTGACATAAGCAATTCCTACAAGGACATATGTGAATTTCAAGTAAAGACATGTGACCACTGCTCTTTTTGTGCTATAGAAAGGAGGAAAAAAGGTTAAAAAAGTTGGAAAATGGAAAGGGCAAGGTGAGTTTTTTCTTTTCACATGAGAACAAAACGACAAGTCTTTACACTTCTTTTACAATAATCCCCCAATCGTAAGGTGACTTCCTTGCAAAGTGAAAGTCAGGCTAGAAGATAGGCTTTCCTCTCACTAAAAGATTAGTGTTTTATTGGGGGGGCTTGTTTCAGGCGGAGCATAGGCGTGATACTCTATCCGGTGAATGGCACATTAGCAGCAGAGCGGCTGTCAGGTATTACTGGCATCTGCAGTGAGAAATTAGGCAAACTAGAATAAATGGACAGCAGCTGCGTGCGCTCCACACAGAACTCATTCCCACCCCCCACACCTCCTGGCCCCCCTTTGCCTCCCCTTCTCCCGTCCCTTCCTTCCTCGTTGCCTTGTTTTTTTCCTCTCTACCTTGTCTCACCTCTCACTTGCGCCCCCTTTACCTCCCTGCTGCCTCTTGATATCTCCCATTTGCTCCCCCTTTTCCCCCCATCGCCTGGCCAAAACAACCTGCGTCAAAATCCTCAGTTATTGATAATTTGGCTTTCTCCCACGTGTCTCTGTGCTAATTAAATTGGTGTACACTGTGGAGAATGTCACAATTGATTTTCCTTTTACTGGGAAGTGGGGAGCCATTAATTTTGCAAAGCCACCCCCGCCTCCCCCAAAAAACACACAAAACATTGTTGTACTTCATTCCTAAGAAGAGCGTCTACATATTCTAAAGCAAACTGCTGTTCACACTGCTGACAAGCTTGTATGGATCCAGGGGGAGTCCTGGCATTTCTACCCGACCAAAAATGGACCCCTGACTATCTCAGCCAGAGATAAATCCATCCTTAAATAAATAAGACATAAATTAAATCAGAAAACGCTAATGCAGCCCCTGGTTTGACAACCCTATGTGGTCACCATGACATGTGCTTCACATGTGTTTAATTCAATCTGGTTTCGTGCAACCGAGTCCAAGCTAAATTCATCCAGGATATCTTGAATATCCCGGCTTAATCCCTTATCTGGGTTTCCTGCAACAGGCCCCTGGTCTTGTGTTGTTGTTCCCGTCTGGTGTTTTCCTTTGAGTGTCTGTATGTTCTGTTTCCTGTTTTATTTTGATAGGGCGTTTCTCAATATGTGTACTTCTATGGACTTGTGTCCCTCGTGTCCTTGTGAAACGTCATGTTTGGTGGCCAAAGTACTGACCCAATACACAAGTTTACATTTCGTCAAGAACAGTTAAAATCCCCGATGTGATCTCGACACGCCCATTTTACCGAGGATACATCGGATGGTAACTTGTGTGAACTTGGCCGGCAGGTATCCCAGCATTCAATTCGGGTGTAAAGCGCTTATGGTTTCCGGTACACATATTTTCACAATTTACTTTATTATAAATCAATAATTCATTTTAAGATGTTTTAAGGCGAGAAATCACGCGGTGTGGATTTTGAATATAGGCAGTTCAACGAAAATTGATGGTGAATTAAAAGCCTTCGGAGTTTGAAAGCTCCGCAACCCCGGCGGGCGACTCGCTACGCCAGCCGGAATGACTCTCGCGAGCCGGTCAGTCAGTCTAGCTCACAGACCCCTCTGGCCCCACGTCTAGACAGACCCTTTGGCCCCATTTAGACAGACCACTGCAGCAAAGCCAGTCCACAATTGTAAGATATTTTAAACAATTTTTTCCGCTGTCATATATATATCTGTCCTCCTCATCCTGGCTCTCCTCCCTCGCAGGATCCTCTTCTGCCTCTCGGTAACGTATACAGACGGCAGTGACTAACTTTACCCAGTCCATCTATAATTTTAATACCTATTTTAACGTTTCTTTTCTGCTTTCAATTAAAATTGAATCCCGAACAAAGTTTCAAGGATTTTTTCCCCGCCGTTGTGTCGGTATTTATATAGTTATTGGCCCGTGATACTTAATAGCACTTCGCTTCGTCTCAAAACTGTCAACAGCGTTTTGTGTTCTTCTGAACTTGCGAGTTCAGTCTTCCAGGTACAGCTAGCAAGTACGGTCTCCCCAAGAACACAAGTCCGTTCTTTGCTTACTTGGTATTGAGAAACGCCCCTGTCTTGTTTTACTACCGGCCTTCTGTTTTCCCGCCTCTGGGATTGTCAGCCCCGCCCTGATGTGATTCACCTGGTGTATCACCTGTTTGCTTGTTACCTCTTGTATTTAACCTCTGTGTTCACTTTGTCTTTTGTCAGATTGTGTTGTGAGTTTGTGTGTGGCTGTATGGCGTCCCCATTGTTCCTGTCATTTTGCGTTGTATTTTAGACAGGGAGCGGTAAACAGGGAGACGTGTCCAAGTTATCAGTTAACCATCATGTTGTCCTCTCTTCAAGTTTGACCTGTTTTCAGTTTATAAATAAAAGTCACAAAAAATGAGCCATTAAAATAAGCGCTGAAATTGTCAAAATTAAAAATATCAAAAAACTAAAAGCACCACAATGTTGAAAAAATGACCAAAAGAGGGTTTTTTTTTTCTTCATGGTTGACGGGAAGACAACAGGGGTTAAAAGGGAAAATCAAGATGGTGTTAGTGTGATAACTGATACAGTGATGAAGTGACACAGAAAGTGAAATCCAGTAGTGTTCATAAGTTTGCATACCCTGGCATAAAATTTTGAAAACATGACTCATGCAAACTAACTCTTTCATTCAAGCATTGTGATCATATGAAGACGTATCTTTTTACATAGTTGTATGGCTTATTTTAAACAATATTTATAATCACAGATCACATCGCAAGTTGAGTTTTAAGCTCCTCTTTTTTTCTGCTTGTGGAGCGCTACAGTGGGGCTCGAATGTTTGGGCAATCCAGGTAAAATGTGTGTTAATGTGTATAAAGAAGCCAAGAAAAGATGGAAAAATCTCAAAGGCATCAAATGACAGATTAGACATTTGTTCAAATGTCACAAAAAGATTTTATTCCATCATTTACACTTTCAAAATAACAAAACAAAAAAATGGCATCTGCAAAAGTTTGGGCACCATGCAGACCCCCCCCCTTTGGAAAGCTGAGACCTGACAGCGTCATGGATTGTTCTCAATCATCATCTGGAAAGACCAGGTGATGTCAATCTTAAGGTTTTAAATGCCCAGACTCATCTGACCCCCCCAACAATCAGCACCATGACCCAGACTCATCTGACCCCCCCTCCCCAACAATCAGCACCATGGCTTCTTCTAAGCAGTTGTCTAGGAAACTGAAACTGAAAATAGTTGCTGCTCACAAAGCAGGAGAAGGCTCTAAGAAGATAGCAAAGGGTTTCAGATGCCAACATCCTCTGTTGGGAATGGAATTAAGAAATGGCCGTCATCAGGAACAGAGGAAGTTAAATGTAAACGATATAGTGTAGTCTACACCTACTCTGTCTGTAAAGTGTCCTGAGATAACTTCTGTTACGGTTTGACACTATGGATTCAAATATAATTGAATTAAAGTTTAAATGAATGATTGGAAAGCAGGCAGGAGCCTGGTCAGGTGACTGGTGTCAGCAGGAAGCACACTGAGGGTAACTGGTGGCCAGCTGGGGAATGCCAGATGTTTGCTCATGGTCCCGCACATGGCCGCAGGCTAAAAAGAGTTAATAGATGGAGATGAGGGTAGAACGGACCAATTCAGTGACAATTAATTCTACTTTAAGGATTGATCCGGCATGTTTTAGTTCATTTTGGAATCCAATAAATGTTGCATTATCCAACGAGTGCTTTAGATTGTCGTTTCCCTGCCTGCATTTTTTTCCATACAGTATGAAAATCAATTTGTACATTGAAACCTGCTTGACATAAGCAATTCCTCACAAGGACATATGTTGAATTTCAAGTAAAGACATGTGACCACTGCTCTTTTTGCTTGACTATAGAAAGGAGGAAAAAAGGTTTAAAAATAAGTTGGAAAATGGAAAGGGCAAGGTGAGTTTTTTTTCTTTTCACATGAGAACAAACGCACAAGTCTTTACACTTTCTTTTACAATAATCCCCCACATCTGTAAAGGTGACTTCCTTGCAAAGTGAAAGTCAGGCTAGAAGATAGGCTTTCCTCTCACCTAATAAGATTAGTGTTTTATTGGGGGGGCTTGTTTCAGTCGGAGCATAGGCGTGATACTCTATCACGGTGAATGGCACAATTAGCAGCAGAGCGGCTGTCAGGTATTACTGGCATCTGCAGTGAGAAATTAGGCTAAACTAGGAAATAAATGGACAGCAGCTGCGTGCGCTCCCACACAGAACTCATTCCCACCCCCACACCTTCCCTGGCCCTCCCTTTGCCTCCCCTTCTCCCGTCCCTTCCTTCCTCGTTGCCTTGTTTTTTTCCTCTCTCACCTTGTCTTCACCTCTCACTTGCGCCCCCTTTACCTCCCTGCTGCCTCTTGATTATCTCCCATTTGCTCCCCCTTTTCCTCCCCCATCGCCCTGGCCTAAACAACCTGCGTCAACTCCTCAGTTATTGGATAATTTGGCTTTCTCCCACGTGTCTCTGTGCTAATTAAATGTGGTGTACACTGTCTGGAGAATGTCACAATTGATTTTCCTTTTTACTGGGAAGTGGGGAGCCATTTAATTTTGCAAAGCCACCCCCGCCTCCCCCAAACACACACACAAAAACATTGTTGTACTTCATTCCTAAGAAGAGCGTCTACATATTCTAAAGCAACCTGCTGTTCTACCTGCTGACAAGCTTGTATGATCCAGGGGGAGTCCTGGCATTTCTACCCGACCAAAAATGGACCCCTGACTCATCTCAGCCAGAGATAATCCATCCATTTAAATAAATAATGACATAAATTAAATCAGAAAACGCTAATGCAGAGCCCCTGGTTTGACAACCCTATGTGGTACCACTTGATCATGTGTTTCATCAAGCATTTGACCATGTTGATTGGCAGGGAAGCTGCGGAGGGTTTTCTCCTACTGGTTGGTTGCAACGCTTCCACAGAGAGAAACTGAAAATCTCAACAGCAATCTGTCTTTTACAACAAGAACCTGTTTCTTTGTTAGAAAGTAGTTCCAAAAGAAACCTGTTGACAGTCGGGATTATCCAGAGTAACTGGGACATTGCATCTAGAAAACATATCCTCATACATAAATGACAGACTAGGTTGTTTGCAAATGACTTCCAATGTGAAACGGTCACATGGTGGAAGTTTTAAACATGTGGTTAACGCTGTGAAACGGAACTACTTGGTTAGATTAAGGAAAAGATCATGGTTTGGTTTAAAATTAGTATAGTCTAGCTAGCTGTCTGGATTTACCCTGCAGAGACCTGAGGACCAGGTAACCATTGTCCTTTAAGATAGTCTAGCTAGCTCTGGATTACCCTGCAGATCTGAGGACCAGGTACCATATCTCAGATTGGAAAGATGTCCGTGCTGTCTGGATTACCCTGCAGAGATCTGAGGACCAGGTAACCATAGTCCTCAGATTGGACAGATAGTCTAGCTAGCTGTCTATTTACCCTGCAGAGATCTGAGGACCAGGTAACCATAGTCCTCAGATTGGACAGATAGTCTAGCTGTCTGGATTTACCCTGCAGAGATCTGAGGACCAGGTACCATAGTCCTCGATTGGACATATTCTAGCTAGCTGTCGGATTTACCCTGCAGAGATCTGAGGACCAGGTAACCATAGTCCTCAGATTGGACAGATGGTCTAGCTAGCTGTCCGGATTTACCCTGCAGAGACCTGAGGACCAGGTAACCATAGTCCTCAGACATCCACCAGAGTTTCTTACAACATAAAGAAAAGAGGGACATCTGGCGGAAGTGTAACGTTGTGGATATAGACTGACATAGTTACATGGTTACATACTAACAAGGTTTTGGTGGATAACTTTTAAAAAAGTCAGCGTTGACATTAGGTTTCACATGGAACACGCTCATCTGTCTCCTGAATACAAAACCTGTTTGTTTCACCCATCCGCCCTCTTCCCTACATGGACTTTGGCATACTTTATACTATGTCAACTGACTTCTTCCTTTGCTTCCGCCATAATAACTATGACCACTGGAGATTGCCTGACAACAATGATAAATAATGATTGCTGGGGATTTCTTCCAATGGAATCTTTTTTATTCCAATCCCATAATGTAAAACCTTCAAATACCTTAATATATTTGTTTCAGTTTTTTCTAAAGCATTTATACTGATTTTTTTTTTTTTTTGTTGGTGATTGTAAAGTCCTTTTCCAGGAGCGCCTTTGTGTTGAAACATGGGCACCGCATTGATTTCACTGTCACTAACTAAACATCAATCAGCTCACAGCCATCAATCCAAAGGACACTAAGCCCCAACTAAGCCATGATGAACAGCTCTGTCAGCCCTCACCCCCCATCTGTTTTATTTGGCGTAGTGCTACATTGACCTTGTACATACAGACTCCCGCTGTGTAAAGTGTTTCGTTATTCATCGATGGATTCATTGTGATACATCGTGGTATGTTTGACTTCTTCATGATCTGTTAAAACAAATACAAATGCATACATTGCAAGTCGTCACACACTGAGTGCTGTCACTGGCATTTTTTTCCTGCTTTTTATTGATTAATAAAAACATTCCACTCGTTGTTTGTGTGACTTCAATCGGGTCAAAGTTGTGAAGTACTTTTTAGCTTGTATTGCTCTCTAAAGCCTGATCAGAGCGTGCATGACTCATGATGACTTATGTTATTGGTCCTTTTTAAGTGAATCAGTGTAGAAAAAGTGAATGAAACACCTGGGATTCCACATGTTGACCTAGCGGTAGAGCTGTGAGAGAAGACCCTGTGAAATGTGTGCATGAACAGGTGCACCTTACAATGGAGTGTTCATCAGTCTTTTCAGCTTTGATTCTCTTGAATTTAGATTAGAATTGACTAGGGCTTCTCCCTAAAAGTCAAATGTTTGAATCCTCAGTTGGTGACCCCTCAGTCAACCTAGATTCTTAAAGTTGAGCAGCTGTTTTTTTTTTTTCTTCTCAGTCAGTGTGCAACTACTTCTGGGGATATTTTGGTCCCCTAGAAGTAACACCACGCTTACTGATCATGATCTGGGGTAAGTCATTGCACTACGTCAAGTCAGCCCATTGCTTGGTGAAGATGTCAGCAAGGTGTACAGGTAGCACAGGGAAGTTTGAGGTCCCTTACTAGAGCTGCTGCCCCACGACCCGATACCGGATAAGCGGCTATGGATGGATGGATGGATGGATGGATGGATGGATGGATGGGTACAGGTAGCAGCCAAAGCGGACCTGTGTGAGTCTGAGTAAGATCGAGGCTGCTGCTGTAAAAAAACATGAGTAAGCAGGCAAAACACAAGTCTTTTATCTGTTATGGGCTTCACATTGAACTGTAGGTCCTAACAGAATGGCACAATCAAAAACTTGAACAGACCACTGTTCAAAAGTCTACATACCCTTAGTTCTTTATACTGTGTATTACCACCTTCAGCATCAATGACAGCGTGGAGTCTTTTGTAATCGTTGTCAATGAGGCCCTGAATTCTTGCAGGAGGTACAGCTGCCCATTCATCTTGGCAAAATGCCTCGTTTGAGATCTCCCCAGAGTGGCTCGAGGAGACTGTGATGGCCACTCCAGAACCTTCACCTTGTTCTGCTGTAACCACTGGAGGGTCAACTTGGCCTTGTGCTTGGGGTCATTGTCGTGCGGGGCAATCCAAGAGCGTCCCATGCGCAGCTTCCGTGCAGAAGAATGCAAATGGTCTGCCAGTATTTTCTGATAACATGCTGCATGCATTCATCTTGCTTCACAAGATTCCCTGTGCCTTTGGAGTTCACACACCCCCAAAACATTATTAAGCCACCCCCATGCTTCACGGTGGGGGTGGTATTCTGTTGACCCCTCTCCAAACATATCTCTTACGGTTATGACCATAAAGCTCTATTTTGGTTCCAAATTACAGTGTGCCAGAATCGGTGAGACACGTTAAGCTGTTTTCGGCCATATTGTAACCGGGCTTTTTTGTGGCATCGACGCAGTAAAGGCTTCTTTCTGGCAACTCGCCCATGCAGCTAGTTTTTGTTCCAGTACGTCGTATTGTGCTCCTTGCAACAACCACACCATCTCATTCAGAGCAGCCTGTATTTCCCCTGATGTTACCTGTGGATTCTTCTTTGCATTTCGAACAATTCTTCTTGCAGTTTTAGCTGAAATCTTTCTCGGTCTACCTGACCTTGGCTTGGTCTTGAGAGATCCAAGAATTTTTCACATCTTCATAAGTGATTGAACAGGACTGACTGGCACTGACTTTTGACAATTCTTTTCTGCTCCCCATGGCTCAATATCTACCCTGCTTAGTGCATCCACGTGAGAGCTCTCAAATTCATGGACAATTTATACACACACAAACACTAATTGCAATTTACAAAGCCACAGGTGTGGGGAATAACCTTTGATTGCCATTTTGACCTGTGTGTGTCACTTTGTGTGCCCGTAACGAGGCCAAACATTCAAGTGTATGGAAACGTTTTATCCGGCCATTTGGGTTATTTCTGTAACAGTGTACATATTGTTTAGAAAGCAGCCAAACAACTATGTAAAAATATATGTCTTCATACAATCACTATGCTTGAATCAAAGACAAAGTTATTTTGCATGATCAGTCATATTTTCAAAATGTACGCCAAAATTTCAAGATTTATGCCAGGGTACGCAAACTTATGAGCACTTCTGAGAAGTCTGTCTGTCTGTCTGTGCGTGCCTTTGGAGGATGGGGGGGCGATGTCATGGCGATATCATTTGAGCATCAACGACTTCATTGCCTGCATTCGGATACACGTTCATGCACCAATTTACGGTGAAAATACCTTTTTTTTTTTTAGCCTATGTGAAGAAATTAAAACACAGATGATGATTCAAAACATCACAAAACTATAATGGAAATAATGGCTTTTATTGTGACGGGTAAAAGAATGGAGGAAGTGCAGCTGTTCTAAACATCTTACATCTGTGCATATCTACAATCTGAGTTCAATGATGTGTTGCTTGATACTCTACATGAAAAAAAGGAACAATAGTCTAATTTTGGTAATCAACAACCAAATCTGATTAGACTGACAGAATTAGGAGTCAGGTAAGTCTTAGAATTGGCAGTATAGGTTTCTTTAAAAGTATACATTTCAACATTTTTCTCATACCAAGTTTTCGCACAACTTTAATGTAAAGAACAATTTTAATAATACCGAAAAGGTTGAACAAATTGGCTGTTCCATAACATGTGATGTAGAATGATATGAGGAGCTAAGATTCTCTGCTGGAAGAGAGAGTGAGAAAGTAGAGAGAGAGAGAAAGAGAGAGTGTGACAAATGTGCTTTTGCGATCAAGCGCCTGCTGAGCGAGATGAGTCTTTTTACACCCTGACAACAAATGGAGATATCACTGATATTAAAAGAGACAAGCCCCCCTTTAACCTACTTGGCACAATTTGCTTGGAGTTAATAGTCTGTTGTTGGAGATTTGATCAGCAGTGAGCCAAGTGGATCGCATCCAGTCCGACGAGTCCACAGTGGCTGTCGCTTCTCATCACATCAGCACCACTGCTACACCGGGCTAACTTAGAGAGGAAAACTGCAGCTAAAAAAGGGAGTGTGTGTGTGTGTGTGTGTGTGTGTGTGTGTGTGTGTGTGTGTGTGTGTGTGTGTGTGTATTCAGGTCTACTCATTTGGTTCTGTTGAAGGTTGTAGAGTGTGTGTTTGCAAGAAGGTCTGTACGTTTGTAACCAATGTATCAGACAGATGGTTCGCAAAAGACATTATCAATACATTACACAAATATAACTTTGTATTCATGGTGTTCATTATATTTTCAAACTAGGTCGCACCCATTCAAGAGACAGGAAGTGTGTACCGTTTTGGACTGCTTGATATTCACCTTCATTATAATGACGTTACATGGTTGGAATATGCGAGTGTGTACTTGTTTGGGGTATGTACACTCTATTTATTGTGTTTATTCTGTATTTATCTCTGGTGTCGAGTTGTTTACATGAGATTTGGCAGATTGGCATCAGACGTTCATTCCGTCTGTGTGTGAAGGCGATGCGTACTGTGACAGTTCTGTCACCTTCCTGCATGGCCTGAACACATCTACACTCAGTGCAGTTACGTGCAACTATTTAAAAATGGCAACCTGTTGGAGGTAACATAAAGCTGTACGTTTCAATTAGATGGTCCTTGGTTACGTCTCATTGTACATTTTTACGGATTTTCTCCCAAAAAAATCCCCAGATTTTGTAAAAGGAGCCCCATAGTCCTTAAAGTAAATATTGAACCTATTTTTTACAAGTCACTTTCTGATACTAACATGGCATTGCTTTTAGACAAATACATCAGAAGACATTTTTTTTCCAGACCTGTTTTCTTTCTCAGGACCAAACATCAGCAAACATTCTCCAACAGCCCTAGCATATGTCTTTTAGCTGTGGACATACAATGGTAGCAAAAGAAAATATCAATAAGTTGGTCAAATATAACTTTTCATTCATCCACATGAGGTTCAATACACTTTTAAAAGAGGCCACGCCTTAAGAGACAGGAAGTGTGTACCAATTGGGAAACATTGGCACAGTTGAAATGCCCACACCTCAGATTAGAGAGAGTCTCTGGTAACTGGTCTCAATACCTGAATACATGCTTCTAAAAGGATCAGATTAGAAAATGTATTTTTTTATAACATACACAGATGAACTACTGACTTCACATTTTATTGCACTGTACTTTTTAAGAACCTATTCAAATGTTAAAGCCATCTAGCAGTCAGAGTGGATGAATGGATCAGCAAAACATCAGGCTTTAAAACAGCACTAGGAAACTTTTCCTGCTTTGGTTGGAAGCGTAATTACCCCATTATGTCTCATTGGGACTACAGATCCACTTCCCTATCTGGCAAACTTCCATAGTGTGGTAATAACCGGTAGAGAGTAGAAGCGCCGTTCACCCTGATACCAGTTCATGAACCACTAAAACAATTTTGGAACCATTATTTCATATTAACCTACAAAAATTTCTCTGGTGGTCCTTTAACATTTGAAGCATGGTCGTGACTTTAACCTTAACCCTCGTGTTATCCTTATGTTGTCCTCATGTTGTCCTATATCAGTGTTCTTTTTAATTCCGCAAAATAACATGATTGATTCCACACAACGCTCTT
>NW_022605576.1:1035959-1036050 GCF_008692095.1 Etheostoma spectabile | reverse complement strand
AGTACAAATCTCTACTTTCATTCATTTTGGGGTGTCTTGTTTAATTGTATAGCATTTAAAAAACAATTGAAGTGTTGTTGAAATAGTATTG
>NW_022605576.1:1035873-1035949 GCF_008692095.1 Etheostoma spectabile | reverse complement strand
GACATATTCCAGTCTGTGATTATCCATCAACATGATGCACATTCCTTTAATTTTAGTCTCAATAATTCCTAATTTC
>NW_022605576.1:1035301-1035863 GCF_008692095.1 Etheostoma spectabile | reverse complement strand
ACTCAAACATTAGGTATAAGTTCCTATAAATGAGGTTGGTTGACTCTAAATTTTCCCAAATAACTGTAAAACTAAAGTTAATAAGTTGAAAACATCAAAATTGGGACAAACATTGAAATACGTGTTGAAAAAGGGACAAAACGTAAGAAGAGCTTCTGTTTGTTTCTTTCTCATGGATTCCCAGGTACACACAAAAACACACACAGTGGCGGGCCTATTGTTAGCAGCACATCATCCATCACAGAAAAAAATCCCAATGTGGACCACCACCTGAAACCCTCAGACCAGATATATGTTCCCTTTTAGAAGTGGGTCTCAGAGGGGCAGAGAAGCCCTTCTGTCTTGTATGTATCGCTTTCCATGCTGGATTATCTCCACCTTCATGCTGCACATTACTATTCGTTTTTTATCTAAATTATCAGTTTAAAACGGTTGTCTTCTTGCTGATTTACATATTATAATCTATATACACTCACCTATAGGATTATTAGAAACAACATACTAAGACTGTGTTTGACCCCCTTTTGCCTTCAGAACTGCTTTAATTCTACGTGGCATTGAT
>NW_022605576.1:1035200-1035291 GCF_008692095.1 Etheostoma spectabile | reverse complement strand
GCTGAAAGCATTCTTTAGAAATGTTGGCCCATATTGAGAGGAGAGCATCTTGCAGTGAATGGAGATTTGTGGGATCACATCCAGGGCACAA
>NW_022605576.1:1034909-1035190 GCF_008692095.1 Etheostoma spectabile | reverse complement strand
CCACCACATCCCAAAGATGCTCTATTGGGTTGAAGTCTGGTGACTGGGGGGGCAATTTTAGTACAGTGAACTCATTGTCATGTTCAAGAAACCAATTTGAAATGTGAGCTTTGAGTCATGGGGCATTATCCTGCTGGAAGGAGCCATCAAAGGATGGGTACATGGTGGCCATAAAGGGATGGACATGGTCAGGAACCAGGCTCAGGTAGGCCGGGGCATTTAAACCATGCCCAACTGGCACTAAGGGGCCTAAAGTGTGCCAAGAAAACATCCCCTACACC
>NW_022605576.1:1034734-1034886 GCF_008692095.1 Etheostoma spectabile | reverse complement strand
ACCACCAGCCTGCACAGTGGTAACAAGGCATGATGGATCCATGTCCTCATTCTGTTTACGCCAAATTCTGACTCCACCATCCGAAGGTCTCAACAGAAACCAGACTCATTAGACCAGGCAACATTTTTCCAGTCTTCAACTGTCCAATTTTG
>NW_022605576.1:1034588-1034724 GCF_008692095.1 Etheostoma spectabile | reverse complement strand
CTCTTGCAAATTGTAGCCTCTTTTTTTCTATTTGTAGTGGAGATGAGTGGTACCCGGTGGGGTCTCCTGCTGTTGTAGTTGTTGTAGTAATCCGCCTCAAGGTTGTGCGTGTTGTGGCTTCACAAATGCTTTGCTG
>NW_022605576.1:1030440-1034578 GCF_008692095.1 Etheostoma spectabile | reverse complement strand
TTGTAACGAGTGGTTATTTCAGTCAAAGTTGCTCTTCTATCAGCTTGACCCGGTCAGCCCATTCTCCTCTGACCTCTAGCATCAACCAAGCATTTTCGGACAGGACTGCCGCATTCTGGATGTTGTTCCCTTTTCACACCATTCTTTGTAAACCCTAGAAATGGTTGTGCGTGAAAATCCCAGTAACTGAGCAGATTGTGAAATACTCAGACCGGCCCGTCTGGCACCAACAACCATGCCACGCTCAAAATTGCTTTAATCCCCTTTCTTTCCCATTCTGACATTCAGTTTGGAGATCAGGAGATTGTCTTGACCAGGACCACACCCCAAAATGCATTGACGCAACTGCCATGCAATTAGTTGATTAGATAATTGGTCACAAGTTAGAGCAATTAATCCGGCAAAGTGACAAAACCAAATTTTAAAATTGGACAGGATTGCTTAAGATAGGCTACATGTAGTGTAGCATTGCCAGCTCTATCTCCACAGCCCTGTAGAACAAGGTCTGGCTAGTCCACACATCATTCCAGGATGGGAGAAAACCTGCTCTGGTTTATTGGCATTTCCTTAAACCAATCACAATCATCGTGGGCACTAAGTGGTGGACGGAGCCACGGTGCCTCTGCTAAATAGTCTCAGGAAGGAAGTTGTTTTGGTGGAACATGTGTACGTTCAGAAGTAGTTTTAGTCTTCAACAGAAAACTCAGATTGGACAGATAGTCTAGCTAGCTGTCTGGATTTACCCTCCAGAGATCTGAGGACCAGGTAACCATAGTCCTCAGATTGGACAGATAGTCTAGCTAGCTGTCTGGATTTACCCTCCAGAGATCTGAGGACCAGGTAACCATAGTCCTCAGATTGGACAGATAGTCTAGCTAGCTGTCTGGACTTACCCTGCAGAGATCTGAGGACCAGGTAACCATAGTCCTCAGATTGGACAGATAGTCTAGCTAGCTGTCTGGACTTACCCTGCAGAGATCTGAGGACCAGGTAACCATAGTCCTCAGAAATCCACCAGAGGTTAGAACGCCAACAAAAAGACAGAGGACGGGGACGGACATCCGGCCAAAAATGAGGGACATCCGGCTGGATTCCAGGCAGCAACGAAGCAATCCCGGAAATGAAACTTTAATGATATTTCTATTACCATTCATACAGCTGCGATGCTCAGCGCTGATTCTGATGGACTAGCCTTTGAATGTAGGCGGGACAGTGAGAGGTGTAGGGAGAGAGTGGAAAGAGAGAAGGAAAGGTAAAAAAGAAAGAAGTTTAGAACCTAATTGGACTTTCCTCTTTGTGTTCTCCTGTCTGGATTAGAGGAGGGAGTCAGGCAGGATTTGGGACACATGGTAATTATCCCATCTGAGATCCCATCGGCGACCCCTCCCGTCCCCAGCCTCTTTTCTAAACCCTCCCCTGTCCTCTCAGCTTAAGCAGGATTGTCTTTCTCTGCTCCAGTCTCTGAGGTTGCTAAAAACAAGCCGGGCCTTTGTGTCACAACAACAAAGGATTCCAAATGGAGAAGCAGATACCTTTTAACTCCCTCTGAGATGGGCAGCCACTTGCTTCGCAGCCTTAACAATTTCAGCAATGCTAGAGTTTTGTGAGGGTTGTGTTGCTTGCCTGATGTACTTAAAGAATACAACCGGAGTTTCTAGTTGGACTCTTTAGGTTCCATGTAGATCAAAAGACTGAGAAACATCACAGTAGGTCTAGTTTTTTCTTTTCATAAACTGATTTAGGTTTTACAAGTTAGTACACTGCTATTAACTCACTTTACTTACTATAACATTCAAACTCTTTTGTGTGTCATCAGTTGTACAGTATCTTATAAAAGTGGTTCTCTTACTTTTGGCGTGTGCTTTTTAATTATTTTTTTGTGTAAAAGGATCAAACTGATGCAATTGTGGGGAAATGTGTTCTACATGAATATGAGTAAGAAGTGTATAAGTTGTGTTGTATGTCACTGACTGTAAAGACCAGGACTGGAGAAGAAGAGACAACTGGATTGAAAACGTGAAAGAAATCTTGTACCAACTGGAATGTATCTTCATGCATGTAATTGTTCAATAAACATAAAGTTGAAAACAAAAATGATTTTTTTTTTTTAACATTTCAGCCTGGGTGTGGACACTGTAGAAACCCTGCCTTGCCAACTGGGGACATGACGTTTGAATGACATGGGTATGGGAAGCCATATAATGAAATATGCTGTTGAGTGTCCTAATGGGTAATGCAGGATCCAGTGTCAGGATACCATAGCCTCAGCTGCATAGATTCCAACCCTTCTTTCATCTAATTTGTCTCCTGAAAGTCCCCCAAATAAATGTAATACGAAATTGCTGGAGTCCTCCTAACTTGATTCTTAAAAAAACCCTGATTGCTATTAAATCTACAGTCATCCCAGGTCCAGAGAAGGGTTGTGATTAGGGATGGGGATCGTTCATTATTAGTGATATTGACACCTGCTTAAAGATCGGAATCTTTATCAATACCAATATTGATACTTTTCTATTATTTGGTGGAACGGCGAGACGATAAAGTCTTAATCTTAACTAAACTATTATTGCTTTTATTGCACTTTTTTTTAATTTCTTCTGTCTCCGTTGCTGATGAAGGGCCCCACAAAGCAGTGCTCTCCGAAGCTGAAGCCAGTTTTGAATGATTTGCAGTGGGGGGGCTTGTTTTTACCCATGGTCTTTGTCTTGGTCTTTCACTGTGCTCGTAAACAATTGTTCCAGTTTGCGTATGTATCCATTTTAGACATAACGCCATATGATCCACTAGTTTCCATAGCAGTATTGATAAGCTCGGACCTTACCTTTTGGCTTTTGAGAAATTTGGAACCGGGTCCTTCGTAGAAAAGGATCCCTAGTGTAATTGCTTGACCCTATTGACCGAGATATGCGTTATGTTTTCTCAAATCCACTTCAGGATCTGATTTTAGGACACTGATAGGGACACCAATGTATGCTCCTAGAATACTGTTGACAAACTGAAATGTGCTTACTGGCTCTTTCTTTAATTATGCCTGTACCATATTCCATGACTTGTGTAAAACGGTCTGATTGACGGTACGTTGTAGAGATGGGCCAAGTGGAAAGAAGAAGCTCTTATAATGTCTTTCACCATGTTGTCGTTATTCATCCAGCTGCCAGGCCAGAGGAAGCAGGCTGCTTTCTGGGACATACAGAAGGAGAATCCAGGCTAGTGGAGTCTGCCTCAAATATTCAGTTCATGCATCATACGGAGACTCCAAAATAGAACACGTTACAGGTTCACTGTCAATACTGAGCTCTTTGTCTACTTCATACACTGTCATGTCTCCAACACTTTCCTTAAAACACAAAAACTTCCCAACATGACCACAGTCGTCTGCTCAGGGGGACATTGATGAAAAAAGTTGAACCTTTTAAAGATAAGTTCTAATTTTAAGACACTTAACGTTGAACTATAACAGTAGCTTAGCACTTAGTTTGGATCAACAGGTACATTTTAGGGAAAATTGCATGGCATGTCCCATCACCTCCACTCTCTGTGGATTGCTGTTCTCAAACTGTGTTCTCTTCGGGAAACGACATACTACACGCTGAACATTGCTGAAAACGTTTTTTTAAAACATTGGATCGTGCAATAATGCAGGCCTGCTTGACTCCTTCAGGGGTTTGGAAAGATTTACAAAGAATATGTTTACAGCATTTCCTCTCTAACTGGGACGTTTTGGGACCAATTGGTGGGATTGCTGCGGACAAAGTACACGGAGGTACACACGGAGATACACTGGAGACGATGAGGTTATCCATGCATCAGCAACTTTAAATAGCCCACGTTACTGGATTGTGTGTACAGCACAGTGTACAGTTAACTTCATTTGTGATTATATGCAGGGGCGGATTTAGTCATTTTGAGGCCTAAGGCAAACACAGGCATGGGGCCCTCCACAACCCTTGTTCTCACCCTTTTCAATCCTTTTTTTTTTTCATTGTATAGGAGCCAAAAAACCTGCTTATCTTTTCTCCATTCTTCATTTGCATGTAATAGTTACTGCTTGTAAATCTGCGCCCCTCTTGATTTCTTGGAAAAAACTCCAGAGGCCTTGGCCAGAGTGCTGGATCATCTTCAATCATAACACATTGAT
>NW_022605576.1:1028445-1030430 GCF_008692095.1 Etheostoma spectabile | reverse complement strand
GGGTGACTGCAACTCACAGGGTCTAGTTGCTGCCGGTGGGTATCTCCGCTTCATCAGTGTTAGCATTGCTAGCGCAAGCACCGACTTCTTGCTGCGCTTTAGTAACGTTAATGTTAGTGGTGTCAGTAGCCGTCGTGAAAAAGGTTGATACCTTTGGAAGTTTGGCTAAAAACGTTCTGCTTTCTTCCCGCTTCTTTTTCCTTTTTTCAGAACCACTTCGGTAGCTTCGCTTCATTTTTCAACCGTCTGTAAAAAGCCTCCAGCTAACAGCCTGCTGAGCCGTTGGTTTACAGATGCGCAGTAGGATAATGGAATAGTCCAATGTAGTGAGGACTGGGGGGAGTTTCTCATCATGAATTAAACCATCGGATAGCACTTTAGCGTATCAATGTTTAGAGACATAATTAATTGGTGAAAAGTAAGACAACAAATTGTAACCATAAGTTTATGAGGCGTTTTAGGGGGCCCTTGGTAGCTCGGGGCCCAAGGCAGTTGCCTACCTTTGCCAAAATGGTAAGTCCGCCTCTGATTATTTGTGGCGTTTGGACGGTTATTGGTTTAACAACTCACACCTTCTTTTCTCCAATCCCAGAATGTATCTGTGGTGTAGCCAGGCATTATTCTACGCTGCTAAGGAGATTATGACTAATTAAGACTAATTATGCATGCATTATGATAACAGATTCTTATCAAATAAATTTAAAAAATGCGGTTGCAGCAAATGTCATTATATAAATGAAGACTTTACCAACAAGCTAGTCTGTAATATTTGGAGGGAAACAGTGTAATTTGCTCCATACGGCCTCTCTCGGCTCTGTAACAGTCCACTCAGCTGAAACATTTATTCTCACATGTATATGTGTGTTTGTGTGACGTTAGACGAATCATTACCATTTATGTAAATGCACAGGGGTTATGGCACCACACAAATCTCAAGCGCATGCATATCAACATATATGCAATAGTACTATTAGAAGAAAAAAGGTACACATGTCTGTAATCAGAGAGAGAGAGAGAGAGAGTGTGTGCCCGTGTGCGATCTGATTGGTTCTGCCTGTGAATACAGAACTTACTTGTGGTTTTAAAGACTAAATGAGAAATTTGGCAAGAGACAAGAGGTTTATTGTCATATGCACAGTAAAGACAACTTACACCATGCAATGAAAGGCTTTTTTGCCAGTGTTCCTTACACAATGAATGAAAAATATTGACTAAATGCATTACAATAATATTCACCTGACTTACTCGCGACTTGGCATTGTTGTTGTACATAAAAGTGGTGGAGAGAGAGAGAGAACTTTCCCATGTGATAGTGACGGAGACAGACAGGGGGTGGTCTGAAAATGGAGAGAGAGGTGAGTCTGTGAGTGAGAGAGAGCGAGAGTGTTGGGTGATGCATGTCTCCTGGAGAGTCAGTCTCAATGATATTGTACAGCACACGGTGCCCTGCTGTTCTCTATTCCTGTCAATAGTTAGCTTGTCGCAATTTGAGAGCAATTAATCAGGCAAAGTGAGTGTGACGAAATCAAATTTCAAAATGGGACAGGATCCCTTTAGTTAGGCTCCATGTAGTCCAGCGTTGGCAGCTCTGTCCCCACAGAGGAAGGTCAGACCCCTCCAAAAGGAACTTGTTCTTCTGGATCATTTGCACCCCTGCAAAAGAAAACACCACGAACAACATTAAATCAACTTCACTGATCCAACATGTAATTTGCACTTACCAGTGTATTGCCACTTTTAATAAAAAGACCATCCCATATATTATACATTAGAGAGCTGTTTTTGGTCAGGCATGCATGTTTGCACAGTTGCTCAGTCAGCAGGGAACCGGAGGGTCGCTGGTTCAATCCCCGTACGGACCAAAGTATGGTGGCGGACTGGTAGCTGGAGAGGTGCCAGTTCACCTCGTGGGCGCTGCCAAGGGGCTCTGGAGCAAGGCACCGAACCCCCAACTGCTCGGGACGCCTTTCCATGGGCACCCCCCC
>NW_022605576.1:1025578-1028435 GCF_008692095.1 Etheostoma spectabile | reverse complement strand
CCCACTGTGACATCTCTCCATTAGTGCATATATAGGTACTGATCATGTGTGTGTAGTTCAGGCCTGTGTGTAATAACAACAGAGTGAAAATTGTAATTTCCCCTTGTGTACATTCACATTAACATTTATTTATTTTGAAAGCACTCCATTTTGTTTTTTGTGTAACTGTGTGCGTCAGTGTGTGAACAGTGCGTGGTAAGGCCAAGAGAACATAACCCATAGAGCAGAGACTTGCATAGTCTTTTCCACGTGTTTGTTAGCAGTTCAGTATTAGAAACCTGGATGATGACAGGTGTTGAAGGGGGGGGTGGGCTGCATTTTCGGCAAAATGAGTTGTTCGACTTGTGCTGGCCCCTGTGCTGATGCGCTGTCAGCCGGGCCCCGGCTTCCATCTGGAGCTCGACTGGAGGTGTGAAAGTCTCCTTCACTGCCCTTCACCACTGGTTCCGGACGCTGTGCAGCCGTTAAAGCAACAGCTCTCCCTCCTTGCCTTGGCCTCAGCGAGTTAGAACACCTAGCTTGTGCAACACGCTTATCTTCATCAACCAATAAATCAGTCAATCAATCAATCAACCAATTGATTTTGCTTGTGACATGAAACCGTGCGAGGTATTGTAGTGGCCTGAGGGTAGTAGCTCATCCTGAGCCTTCTCCTCGCCTTTTTCTTGCAGCGTCTGGTGCAAATATCCTTCAGGCAGTGTTGTGGGGCATGTTCAGCTAAACAAACCACTTTTTGACAACTCTTTAAACCGATGGTTAGCACTGCCCAACACGTACAATTCCCAGTCACGGGCCTTTTTCATGACGTTTTAGTTTGAAATACAAGACAATGACTTTTTGTCAAAATAAGTTATGTTATAGTAAGTTAGGCTGACAAAACCAGGACACATTTGCAGGTTTGGTGCATACTATACTACGGCTTTATCATTTTTTTCAACATACTATGCAATGGCTTTATTCATAATAATAATCATAAATTGAATTTGTATAGCGCTTTTCCCGAGCTCAAAGTCGCTTAACAGGGTAGAGACAGTGTTTATTAAAAAAAAAAAACGTAAAAAAAATTATACAATGACTGTTTTTGACATACTATGCTAAATATATTTTAACAAGATTTTTTATAGGAGAAACAAATACAAAAATGTTGCCAGTGGTATTGAAGCTTTTTACAATTTTGTTCAACACATTATACTGTGGCTTTTTTTCACATATTATAGTAAATATATTTTAAATAGGCTTTTTGACAATTTATATGAAAAATGGACTCTGGTTCAACAAGGATGGGATTCAAACCCACACGTGCAGAGCACAACAGTTCTAGGGAGCTACTGGAACTGTTGGGTCCTTGTAAATTCTGGAGTGTGGTCTAGACCTACTCTATCTGTAAAGTGTCTCAAGATAACTCTTGTTATGAATTGATACTACAAATAAAATGGAATTGAATTGAACCGATTAGCAGTCTTAACCACTCTACCACCTCAACTGTCTTTACATGTTTTTCATATTTAAAACTCAGATACAGTAACATGAGTCTAGAACAGCATGGCATAGAGTGGATGAGGAAGATAGCATCTGTATATGGATCTGCACAGGCTTCATTTTCATATGGGAATTAGCTCAAATAGTAGAGTACTTAACATGCGAGAGGTCGTGGGATCAATACCTGTGTTATCCATGGTAATTTATATTCTTCTTGTGCCGCCAATTAAACACAGACCTGGAATATTTTAAATAGGCCTTTAACAATGTACCTGGCAGAAACAATTTACCTTATTTTAAGAGTGGTTTGAATGCAGCCGGAACTGTTGTTGAGATGTAGTTTTTGCAGAAGAATGGTCCGACGAGGAAGGGATTCAAACCCACACATGCAGAGCACAGTGGATTAGCAGTCCAGTCCTTTCACTCTTACATGTCTTCTCAATACATAATTCTTATGGTTGAACATTTCAATGAAATTTGTACAAATATAAACCCACTTCACTATTCTTACTACTTCACATTCTTCTCACGCAATTATGCCAGCCAACTAAATCTTAAAGTGCCCATATTCTGCTCATTTTCAGGTTCATAATTGTATTTTGAGGTTGTACCAGAAAAGGTTAATGTGGTTTAATTTTTAAAAAACACCGTATTTTTGTTGTACTGCACGTTGCTGCAGCTCCTCTTTTCACCCTGTGTGTTCTCTCTGTTTTAGCTACAGAGTGAGACATCTCACTTTGTTTCCATCTTAGTTGGGCGTTGCACATGTGCAGTGAGGACTACTAGTCAGTTGCACAGCATGAGGGCATGCCACACTGTTAGCTAGACGAGCAATATAGCGTGTGTTACAAAGTGAGGCATGTTCGTCACGGAGGTAAAGGCTGGACTACAACAGAGCTGTTTGGAGCAGGTTGTGAACAGTGTTTTCCGTTGGAGAAAAGTCCCTTTGGGGGGGGGACACTTTGTGCTTTTTCACTTTGTAAACCTATAACGTGCACAAAAAAGTATATACAACACAATAAGGGTAAGGGAAAAAGCATGATATGAGCACTTTAATCAATTAAGCTTTTCAACATTTACAAGCATTTTCTGCAGGAAATTTCAATTCAATTGTATTTCTAGTATCAAGTCATAACAAGAGTTATCTGGAGACACTTTACAGATAGAGCAGGTCTAGACCACACTCCAGAATTTACAAGGACCCAACAGGTCTAGTGGTTTCCTCCAGAGCAAGCAACAGTGCGACAGTGGCGAGGAAAAACTTCCTTTTTGGCAGAAACCTCGGTCAGACCCAGACCCAGACCCAGGCTCTTGGTAGACGGTGTCTGACGGTACCGGTTGGGGTTAGTGGAAATAACAAAAATAGAAAAAATAGTAG
>NW_022605576.1:1024096-1025568 GCF_008692095.1 Etheostoma spectabile | reverse complement strand
TTCTTTGTAGTAGTTCATGGCATAGCAGGGCACTGTGCAGCATTGCAAGGCCCAGCATTACAACCTATAACGTGCACAAAAAAGTATATACAACACAATAAGGCTAAGGGAAAAAGCCAAAAAGCATAATACGAGCACTTTAAGCAATTAAGCTTATCAACATTTACAAGCATTTTCTGCAGGAAATGCAGTTTCTAGTTAGATCGTAAGCTTCCAAACACAGTTTCCACGGTTCAGGCCTAGTTGAACAGATCGCATCTGACAGAACCAGAGAATGCCCGAGAGCTCCACGAGTGTCCCAGACGAGGATCAGCTGCCCCGGCCCCCCCCAGCCTCCCTTGTCCCCTGGCCATCGGGACCGCCGGCTGAAACATTACTTCTCCTTTGATACTGGGGTTGATGTTATCCGTTAGTAATTAAGGAGAGTTTGGTCGTTGGTGGAATCTCCCATCAATTAGTAATGATGCTGAATTGGTTCAGGTGCTTTCCAATCTCGCAGTTAAATGGTGCTTTAAGTTAATTTCAGTTGTTGTTGTTAATCTAATTAGTGTCCTTCTGTGTTTACATGCGTTAATATATCTTACCAACATATTATTCACTGCTTTATTTATTTATATTTCTGTCATTAATTGTTCCTTGTTGCATTCATTCATTATTGACTTTAATCATGGCTGCATTTATTCACTTATTTGCACGTCTAGTTTATTTTAAAACCAGTTTTTCCCTTGTTGTCCCGAATCCCAACTGGAAGATTGTTCCAATATACAATTGACCTATAAAACCCAGTCCTCTTCATCCAGTCAGATTTAGGTAGTGGTAAAGAAATCTATCGACTATTCACCCCTCTTGTATAATGTGAATGCATATCTGAACAATAAGTTATATTATCATAGAATTTTTTAGGAATCATAGTATTAATAATTCCATGAAAATATTCTAACATATTAACAGATAGTCTATTCTTGACCTCCAACCAAGCAAGACGTTCATGCATCTCTGCAACCCTAGTTCTCGAAGAACAACCCAGAACCAGTCTTGCAGCCTTATTTTGTGCAACTTGTAATTTTTTTTAAATGACTGCTTGATGCCGCAGACCATACAACAGAACAATAATCCAAATGACACAAAACCAATGAACAAACAACACGCCTAAACAGCTGTAATTTTAAAAACTGTGCACATTTACGAAAAACTGCCACCGCTCTACCCATTTTAGTAACAACATTGTTAATATGATCCGACCATGACAATTGTCATTACTAGTTGTGTGGTTAGCTAGTAGTTCAAGAAATCTGTCATTTATAAGAAAGTTGATTGGTGTATGTGCATTATGTTGACGGTCTGGTGGCACGCTGGTGGTCATCTCTCAGCAGGAGGGGTCCCGGTCGCCTTGGGTCTTTCTTTTCTTTTTTCCTGGTCCTTTCTTCCTTTCATGGTGGAGTTTGGATGTTCTCTCTGTGTTAGAAGGGGTT
>NW_022605576.1:997746-1024086 GCF_008692095.1 Etheostoma spectabile | reverse complement strand
GGGGGGGTGGTATTTATCCAACATTCCCTGTAGATGTGAATGTGATGGTTGTCTGTCTCAATGTGTCAGCCCTGTGATTGATTGGTGTCCTGTCCAGTCCCGACGGGTATCGCACCCCCCCCCAAGGGATGTGAATTTAATGCTAGGTAAATTCTTAGACTCAGTATGAATACTGATTATTTCTGAGCCCAAATTGTCTCTACTTCATCTTTTGTACCCATTAATGTGTTTGCAGTTCATGTCCTTGGTGACCTTTTGTGAGGCCCTACACCTCACATTTACTACACATTAATTGTGCGCACTTATTATTTGCTGGTACCCTTTAAGACATTCATGCTAAACTTCGGTTTAAATTGTGGTGGGGACATTTTTTCCTGACGATGAATATGTACAACTGTGTATGTGTACACCAGCTCTGTAGCAGTGTGTGCACACATGTACTATACACACAAATTGTAATCGCAACAATTTTCATTATTTTTCTGGCGCTAAAAGTGTCCCGCAGAATTTTATTCCACGAATCGTGAAATGTGCACAACCGACTTTTTCTAAATCCTCCTGGGGTTTTCAGCCGATCTGCCTGACACTTTGCATAAAGCATCTTCAGAAAGAGCTGACAATAAAATATCTAAATCATTTTGCCGGGTTCAAATTTGCACAAATCATTTTTTTTGTAGCTAGCGAACAAAACACATACATTTGCATATCTCGTCCAAAGTAAATGCTGTCCAGACGGATTTTAGGATTATTGTTTGCCATGCCACCCTGAGGCTCTCAGCCAAACACTGGCCATTAGGGGGCGCCGCCAGAAGGATGTGTGTAGCTCACGAAGGGCTCATGCAATTTCCACGATATTTGGAAGCTACGATCTAGGTCCACTTCTGAGGCCAAGCCTACAAGGTTGCACTGATTAGTCAAATGCATTGATGCTTTTAGAATGGATGTAGACAATGAATGTAAAGGGGAAGTCTGCATTTTCAATTTTCAATTTACCTTGCAGCTCACAGGTGAATTTCCGGCTGCTGCCTCACCGCCTTCGCGGTTTGGGTTTGGCTAACGCGGACTCTGCGGGTCATCAGGAGGGACTTGGACCCCACGGAGGCTTGGACCCCATCATAACGGCTTGCAGTTCTAGTGTATTAGCTTGTTAACATGTATTAGCTTGTAGCATGGGAGCAGTTGGACATCTGGTTACTGGTGCATTTCTATAAATATGTCTCCAATAATACCATTCCATTCATTTTACTTGATAAATAGAAAGCTCATTTGTAATTTGGACACTCACAATAAACAAATCAAACAATCAATACACAGACGCAGAGTTACTTCTGTCCATTTAATGGAGACATTGTTGAGGTAACAGTACACCGGTGACTGCTGTAAGAGAGAAGAAGAGTAAAGATTTTATAATATTGCACACACCTGACACTGTATATACCATACATATGCCTTTCACACCAATACACTGTTGAGGCTATAACTTCAAGACAATCAGTGATTACTGAATTATTGATTGTTTGATTAATAAAATATGTAAAATCATTCCCTCTCTTCTTGCATTCTGTACATGGGATATGCAGATAAAATATGAACAGTTTGTATCACTACAGTATTTACATATAATTCCAGTGAACCACAGTTTCTATCTTTAAGATACATGACACTGTACATTGATACATTGTTATTCTCTACTTCTGCAAGGTGCTTTCAGGTCACATTGCAAATTTGGTCAGGCGGAAGTAGGAAGAAACACAAGCCAATCAAGAAAACAGCTGACATAAACATCTTCGACATGGCTACCGACACACTGGAGCCACTCAGCCATGGCGGTGGCTGCGTGGTTGGAACTGGTAAAACACTTTATTTGTTGTGTGAAGAAACTCCTAAATGTGGTTTCTACATTTCTAGCCAGTTCCAACCCTATCATATCATATATGGGAATTACTGTAACAAGATTACAAAAAGAGAATATGTTCACATGCAGTCTGCTGCTCTGGCAGCCTCTGGGAGTGAGATGCCAACCACTACTCTCAATGACCAACAACCTTTTGACATATTTCGCTTTTAATAACTCAGCAGAGAATCTCAGGAAGCACTGAGATAACGCAGCTTACATATTAACATAATTTAGTGAACAGGAGTTCACAAATGTGGAATATGGCGTGTGGGTGTGTGACATTTTGGGAAACACACTGTTTTAGCCACAGTGGTATGTGAATGCATGATATGTATATGTATATGTATGACATATTTAGTCTAGTTTAGCACAAATACTTGAATCATTATTTGAACCGGTATGATGTTAATAGATGATTACAGCCTTCTAATCCTCCTGTATCTTCCAACATATATCTTCAAAAAATATATTGAGTCAAAAGAGAATATAAATATAACTAACATTAAGGGCGTGAGCTCTGTGTCCTCAGTGATAACACAAAGCAATTATAGATGTATCTCTGTATCTGTATTTTGTTTACTTTTGATACTTATAAGATGATTTATATTTGAATCCCACTGTCAAAAACACAAGTGAGAGGCCAGTCCAAACTGAGTTTAAATAAAAGCTGTGCAACTGTTGATGGTCACAGGTTAAGGATTTGAACTAAAAACACAAGTCCGAACTGCATCAGGTCATGTTGCAGACCTTCCCCCACAGCGCTACTCAAGAAGGTCTGGCTAGTCCTCACAGCATTCCTGAATAGAAGAAAAATGTGCTCTGGCGTATTGGCATTTCTTTAAACCAATCACGGTCAAGGAACCTGTTTTGGTGGAACGTGTGTACGTAGTGTGGGATGAGAATTTCACTCAAAAGAAGATGAATATAGTTTGATTGTCCGTTCTAGCTCAGAGGATGTTTCGCGAAACAATCCGAGTTTAGGATGCCAACACAAAGAAAGGAAAAGCTGAGGGACATCCGGCGGAACGGGAACCACCACGTAAAGGAAATATCACCGATATAGACTAGGAACGACACTACCATCATCGGCAAACAACAAACAACGATGAGACTTCACATCGAGAGGAGAGCATCTGGTGCCGCTTAACAAACCTAGCGAAGCCAAGGAGCTGATCACTGATTTTTTTCCTTTTTGTTTGCAGCCCAAGAAGCTACTGTCTTGGCTGGATTTCCTAAAACGTTGGACTGTTTCTAGAAGTAGGTGGAGCGTAGTTCAGTGGGATGGGTGGTTGTTAGGTGTGTATACTCACACTTTGGCGAGTAGTCAAGTGCCTATTTGTGTACTGTGAATTTTGAGTATTGAGATCATGAGCACATGGAAGTTTATCAGAGCCCACTGGGGCACACTTGATAAAAAACTCATGCAAATTCTGTGCATGGCACAGTTGGGCTCAGATGTTTTGTTGGAACAAATAAGTAGGATCAACCATCCAGCATTACATAAAAACACACATCCAGGAGCTGAGAGAAGTAATAAATTAATATAGCCATATAAAGCCAAGATATCTAGATGCTCTACATTAAACCATATTATTTGTATGTATAAGTAAGGAACATATTATGCAAATTGTATCTATCGATAAAAGAATATGATAGTTAAGATGTATGTTGACAGTGCCAGTTATGCTATATCAGTCCAATCAGGAAGATCAAATTGTTAATATAAATGAGTCCATGCAGCATGAATTTTCCCACAAAATGTTGTTAAGAAATGGATTTTGGCGGATCGCTAAAACAGAATAACCGAAAAAAAATTTAAAAAGCCGCCATGTTGTTTCCAGTTCCAGTTTATCCAATCAGGTGCATTCCACGATAGGGTACTACGTCACCTACTTGGGAAACAGTCGATTCCATCAAGCGGCCAGTGGAGTGGAGCAGCACCCCCCCCCCCCCCCCCCCCCCCCACACCTTTGGTGGAATCAACCCATTAGTTAAGCGGTATTAGGTGTAGATTAAGTGTACTATGTGCATATTTCCAACATGGGACACACTACCTGCAGTAAATGCACATTTTAGGTCCTTTAAAGTCAAACGAGTGTTGATTGCATTAAGTTTTGATCAAAAAATTTGCAAAGCCACGAATTTTAAATCCAACATTGTTAACGTCCATGTTTCCTAGCATGCAGTCTTCTTCCCTGACTTTGCTCAAGCCCTACCTGGAGATCAGAGCAGTGGGAATTCATTGGCAGGAATGCTCGGTACATGTCTGCACATCCTCAGTCTCAACAGACCAGGGAACCAATGACAGGAAAGAACTGCTCCATGGAGTGGATATGTATGTAAGTGTAGATGTTGGGACACACCCTCACTCTGGACGCAGTTCTTGCGACCGCCATATGAAGTTTAACATGTCTGCCTATACTTTCCTCTTGCACCAAGCGTTGCCCTGAACACCCCCCAGCAGGCTTCAGAAAAAACCCATCAAGTTTTCCAGATTTATTTTTCCCGAACATTCTTCCTCTCTGATGCTTGACATAAATCAAGTTCCCTACATCATGGGTTAAGAATGCTCAAATTGTCATATCTGCATTGATGAAAACATCTGAATAAAAATTTAAAGGAAGTGCTGCTACAAACCAATGATGAGGAATCACATTATTAGATCATTCAAATTAAAACATGAGAATATAAACAAATCAGGTTAAAAAAAGTGTTATTTGTTTATATATTGATTTTATCAATGATTCTATTCTATAAAAGAGGTAATTATGTTTATAATAAGTGTATCTTAATGCACTTCAAGTGTTGCCAGCTTTACCGTGCTATCTACATAAAATCAAAAAAGAGAAATAAACCACAAACGCTGACTGAGGGCTTTCTCATTAATTATCATTGTGGATATAGTTTATTATACTAAGTACTTATGCTTTATTAATACTAAGTATTGCACAAAGTCCTCCACAGTCGGTTTTTATAGCTGAACACTAGCTGCTGCATTTCTATCACATTTTTTACTTTTCCACTTAATTTTTAAAAAGACAGCTCGATTGGTTGACAGGCAGCTTGTGGCCCAATCAGATTTAAGAGTGATGATGATAACTCTTCCTCTTAATGCTGTCTCTACAAACACCTCATCCTGGACTTATAACTGAAATAACAGTACTAGGCTACATGTAGGCTACATCTTACTGATGTTTAGTGAATCTCTGCAACCCCCCCCCCCCCCCCCCCCAAACACATGCACAAACACGCCCATCTTCTACCTACCAATCAATCACTCGGTGACAGGACTACATCAACACAACGACATCAGCTGTAAGTGTGACGTAATGGTAATGGTATGAAGAGAGGATATGGTTTGATCCCAACATTTAACCATTTCACTGATGCTTTTGTCCAAAGTCACTTGCAACTTAGGAGAGTGATGTTAGCAGGATGTAGAAAAATGAAATACTAAGCAGGTCACAAAGGTTTATTTTGGGGTATTGGTTTGTCCGCACAGGTTTAAAAGAGGAAGTCTGAGCGTCTGATTGGTAGAGGGCAGACTGAGGCCTGTACTTGCTGAGGGCTGAGCGTGTGCTGCTGTCTAGTCGGCGTAGATGATGAATCCGGAGAAGGTGCTGTACTTGTTGTTGTTGCCTCCGTGCGCTTTGCCCCCGTCGAGTTTAATGTAGACCTCGTCTCCCGGCTCCAGATGCAGCACAGCGCTGTTACTGGCATAGTCATAGTTTTGGTCCGCATCCTGGGCGATGGCACTGGCACGCACCTGCAGGAATGCGCACACACACACACACACACACACACACACACACACACACACACACACACACACACACACACACACACACACACACACGTTACGTAAACATCTCATAAGAACAGTCTGAAGCCCTGCTTTTGTCCACTCGGAGCTGATATATTCAGTGTTGCACCCTGTCTAGTCTTACTCCATCTATCCATCTTCATCCGCTTATCCCGTGTTGGGTCGCGGGGGGGCAGCTCCCACTCCCAACTCGTCAAATCCTGACGCTTGATCAGTGTGTCTCAGCATCAGATACCGTAAGATGACGTAGTATTGAGAGCGACGACAGTAGAGATTACAAAAGACCAAAAATCAAAAGGAGGTTGGTTGGGGACAACACAGGACTTTCCCCTAGAAGACAGTGGGTTTGTGTCCAGTTCTTGTCTTGTGTGGGTGGGGTTACAAATGTCCATTTTGTAGCCCCACCCACAATCTTTTCCTAAACTTGTCCCGCTATTGTGCAGCATGTCAGTGCATGTTTTTTAAAGACATGCAAGGTCAAAGGCACTATGGAGAAATGCCTTAAAATGGCAGCAACGCAGAATGGCCTTTTGGTTTTTAGAATGGTTTTGTGTTCACTTTCCAAAAGAGCACCTTCAGGATTTGTTTTAAACTTCCGAGCACTCCGGTCTTAATTTCTTCTTAAGGTAATGTTTTTTAAATCTGTCAAATCGGTCCCGAACCAGAGCGTCAAAAAAGTAACGCCAAGCACATAGCAAAATGACGCCAAAAGGGAAGCCCCGCTGCGTCCGACTGAGACACTAAATGCAAAAAGGGAAATTTTTGCATCACTATCAAACGCCAAAGGCACCTGACCATATGTCACTTTTTGACGACTATGATGCAAATGATCCTGACCAAACATCCTTATGTCGATGACATGGAAGCGATGTGTTGGTCTACCCCCAGACCCTTTCAGCCCTGTTTCTCAGTCATTCAGTCATCCAACAGATGTATGCAAGGTCTCCAAACATCTCGCCAAAGGACTGCAGTTGACAACAGGCCAGCTGGCAAACTCTGGCGCATTTACAGAAATGTTGAATAATGTGTGTTGTCCTTAAAATAAAAAATTAATTAAAATGCATGCAAGTACATAGACTGAGAGTTAAGGCTATGCATGCAGTAGTATGTGGCTGAGCATGTACACCAGACACTGACGGCTACTCACGCGGAGTGGACAAGGTCTTCAACAAGTAACAGCCCAAATGGAAAAGGGTTCTCCTCGGAAGAGCCTACATGGGCTCAGTCACCCAATCAAACCCTTTAGATCTTGATATTTTTTGTGTACAACAAACAGGAGGATTTTGCATGACGGTGGTGCTGGTGGTGTGATCAATACAGATATACAAATTCCATTCCAGGTGACCTCATGTTTGTCAGCGTTTTCACACCTGAAAATCCGGACCAAGGTCTGGACCAGGGTTCATGTTGCATTGTCTACATTTGATCCCGTAAGTTTTGGTTTTACTCTGCAGTTATGCAAGCGCACTAAAGATCTATATGTGACAAAACTACGTCGGACCAAGACTATCTCTTTTCATCAGAGCAAAATTTGGAATTGTCTTTTGATAAGGTCCAGGGGAGGTTTCACACCTTTAATTTTGATTTGGATCAAACTAAAAAGTCCAAAAGTCCGGACCAAATGGGGTATGTGTGAAAACTCCCTATGACTCAGCATATAACTGTGTCTGGGAGCTGATCTGTATGTCGTATATTCTACCCATGTTTCCTGTCTGTTTCTCAGCTTTTTGGACTGACATGAATTCTGAGAATTCACTTCCTTTCACACATAAATTACAAGACTGGTCATTTTCAAGACACACCAACAGTTTCTCTACCTAAGGGTAAGGGATAGGTCAGGCAGCTATGAGTAATGAGTAAGTCGGCAACACACGTCTCATTAGAACTTAGAACCAACAGTACCAAAGAGGTAGCTGCACGAGAACATGCTTCAAAATACCTGTCCTGGTCTAAGTGTTGTAGTCAAGACCATCTAAACCAAGACCAAGTCATCACTAAGACCAGAGTGTGTCAAGACCAAGACTTTGAGGAGTTGAGAGCGAGAGTCAGGACCAAGACCAAGGCAAGGCAGGACTGAGTCAAGACCAAGACCAAGACCAAGACCAGACCAGTGCCAGAAAACAAGAGATTCTCCTGTCTCCTGCACTCCCTTTCTTTTGAGTGTGTGTTACTCGGGCAGAGGGAGGCGGGGGGGTGCACAGTAACAAATTTCAAATTAGAAATGAGTCCAGTTATTGGTTGCATTTGAAGCAGGAAGTTTTACATCCAATCAGGGTAACAATGTTAACACATCCAATTAGATGCAGAGGGAATTTAGTGTTATTTATAATGAATTAAAATACAATATACCATTGTATCTGAGTAAAAATGCGGTGGAGATGAGACCAAGACAGTTGGCATGCAGTTTTTGCGGGATTAGGATGAACCTAAATCATGGTTGCAGCTGTCACCGTGGTCTTTCTAGGTGCCCTGCTATCCCCTGCTACGCCATAGACTACTGCAACTACTATTTATAGTAGTGGTACCAATATATTTATTGTGACTGTTATTGCCGCTGTTCATCACCCCCCCCAACGGGCACCGACAGCGCCTACCAAAAGCCTGGGTCTTCCCCAGGTTTCTTTCCAAAAGGAGTTTTTCCTCGCCACTGTTGCAATAACTGCTTGCTCTTGGGGGAATTACTGGAATTGTTGGGTCTTTGTAAATTATAGAGTGGTCTAGACCTGCTCTATCTGTAAAGTGTCTCTAAATAACTCTTATGATTTGACACTAAAAGTAAAATTGAATTGAAAAATTGAATATGAACTGAAATGCTGGTCCCTACCCGACAGCAGACCGGAGCCACTGCTGCATTGGAACATAAATTTAGTTCTCTGGTTTCACAAGTCTAAGCAGAGTGAAGTCAAAGCAATGAAGAGGCTTTATACCAAATACTACAAGGGTGTAGCTCAGTGGTTTTGGTCGAACATTTTGCACCCTACAAATGAAAATACCACATACGATATCAAATAAAGTTAACTGATGACACAATACATCAACGTACATAGCTGGATACATGGTTAAACCTCATTGGCTCCTACCAGAGTGTACCAGTCAGACCCAAAACGTCCCAGTTAGAGAAGGAATGACGTAAATCTATTCACTGTAAATCTTTACAATCAGAACCAAGCAGGCCTGCCTTGTTGCACCATCCAGATGTTCTTCAAAACTGGCCATTTTCAGCGTGCAGCTCGCTATCTCAACTATCTTGGATGTGTACTTCTGTTGATCCAGACCACTGGACCCCTTCCAAGGCAGGCTGAAAACCACCACTTTCCCATTGGCTTAAAGAAATGTTTATATCTGAATGTATTATGGTCGACTGTGCAAGACTACATGGAGGCCAACTGTCTTCACTTCACCCAGCAGCTGGGAAGCAAGACATAGAAAACGTGACATACTTTACTGGTCTTGATGAGCTGCAGCCTTTGATTCATAGTCAAACTGAAACCTAGATGGAACATTTACCACCACATAACAACTTTACTGCTTTACCGCCAACACTTGTCTGTTCTGAGCCAGTCCACCTACTCTCTCTTGCTCGACTCTCTGTGCTCACATTACCTACTCTATCCACGAAATTCCACTTCCGGGATTGTTCCGGTGCCGCAGGAAATTCCGCCGGATGTCAATCTTTTCAGCCGGATGTCTGTTACTTTCAGTGTTCTTTGTGTTGGCCTTCTAACCTCAGGTGGATTTCTGAGGACTATGGTTACCTGGTCCTCAGATTTCTGCAGGGTAAATCCAGACAGCTAGCTAGACTATCTGTCCAATCTGAGGACTATGGTGACCTGGTCCTCAGGTCTCTGCAGGGTAAATCCAGACAGCTAGCTAGACCATCTGTCCAATCAGAGTTTTCTGTTGACAACTGAAACTACTTCTGAACATACACATGTTCCAGCAGTAATGTTACTCTACAGGACAGATGTTCAGCATCAGGTAGAAACAAGCTGTAAATGTTTACCCTACAGGCAGATGGTCAGCATCAGTAGAAACAAGCTGTAATGTTACCCTACAGGACAGATGTTCAGCATCAGGGAGAAACCGCGGTAATGTTACCTACAGGACAGATGTTCATCATCAGAAAACAAGCTTTAATGTTACCCTACAGGACAGATGTTCATCATCAGGGAGAGAACAAGCTGTAATGTTACCCTAACGGACAGATGTTCAGCATCAGGGAGAAACAAGCTGTACTTTACCCTACAGGACGATGTTCACATCAGGTAGAAACAAGCTGTAATGTACCCTACAGGACAGATGTTCAGCATCAGGGAGAAACAAGCTGTAAGTGTACCCTACAGGACAGATGTTCAGATCAGGGAGAAACAAGCTGTAATGTTCCCTACAGGACAGATGTTCAGCATCAGGTGAGAAACAAGCTGTAATTTACCCTAGGACAGATGTTCATCATCAGGGAGAAACAAGCTGTAATGTTACCCTACAGGACAGATGTTCATCATCAGGGAGAAACAAGCTGTAATGTTACCCTACAGGACAGATGTTCATCATCAGGTATTTCTCTCTGAAATGTAGCGGAGTAGAAGTAGAAAGTGGCATGAAAAGAAAAGACTCAAGTAAAGTACAAGTACCTCAACATTTGGTTGTATGTACACTGTAGGAGTAAATGTACATTGCCCCACTGATAAGTAGAATATGTTCTTTACTCCTCCCCCCCCCCCCACACTTTTGCAAGCAGCGTTAACTGGGACTATTGAAATGAATAAAGTTTTGCAGCTGCCTGATCGGCCTGTTATTCAGCCCCCACTTGGTTTTTTTTAACTGTTCCAGTTTTATCAAACAAAGGGAATGTCTGAAACACATTTGGATCCATATCTTTAGCCTTAATGTTCTTTGGACTGATTCTAGTACTCTGGTTGTATGAATATTGCTGTATGCACATTGTATAGAGATGTTTACATTCATCAAAGAAGAACAATTAATGTAAAAAAATTAGTCAGATGTCCTACATACATTTTTTTTTTTTTACAAATTTTGTATGAGCCTGATTTACAATGAACAAAAAGTCATTATGTAGCAGATTCATATTTTTATAATTTATGATTGGACTTAGGGCTGTGCAATATTCCAATGTGACAAGTTATTGTCTTTCAAAGGAATCATATCATGGTGAAATCATAATGTACAGTACAGGCCAAAGGTTTGAACACACCTTCTCTAACTATCACTATTTATATTGTAGATTATCACTGAAGGCATCAAAACTATGAATGAACACGTGGAATTATTTACTGTATGTAACTGAAAATATAAGTATTTATATTTTTATATATATATAACTTACATTCTAGTCTTCAAAGTACCCCCCCCCCCCCCCCCCCCCCTTTGCATTTTTGGTAGTGCTGCAAACCCTTGGTGTCTCTCACTGAGCTTCATGAGGTATCCTGAAATGTGTTTCCCTTACAGGTGGGCCTTGTCAGGGTTAATTAGTGGACTTTCTTGCCTTATTAATGGAGTTGGGACCATCAGTTGTGTTGTGCAGAAGTCAGGTTGATACACAGCCGACAGCCTATTGGACGATTGGTAGAATTCATATTATGGCAAGAACCAATCAGCTAAGGGAAGAGAAAGGAGTGGCCATCAATACTTTAAGAAATGAAGGGCAGTCGGTCGGGCAAATTGCGAAAACTTTGAATGTGTCCCCAAGTGGAGTCACAAAAAACATCAAACGCTACAACGAAACTGGCTCACATGAGGACACCCCCCAGGAAAAGAAAGACCAAGAGTCCCCTCTGCTACTGAGGATAAGTTCCTCTGAGTCCCCAGCCTCAGAAATCACAAGTTAACAGCAGCTCAGATCAGAGAGCAGATGAATACCACACAGAGTTCTAGTAGCAGACACATCTCTAGAACAACTGGTAAGAGGAGACTGGATCAGGCCTTCAGGGTCCAATAGCAGCTAGGAAACCACGGCTAAGGAGAGGCAACAAGCAGAAGAGATTTGTTTGGACCAGAAACACAAGGAATGGACATTAGACCAGTGGAAATCTGGGCTTTGGTCTGAAGAGTCCAAATTTGAGATCTTTGGTTCCAACTGCCGTGTGAGACGGACAAAAGGTGACCGGATGGATTCTACATGCCTGGTTCCCACCGTGAAGCATGGAGGAGGAGGTGTCATGGTGTGGGGGGGACTTTGCTGGTGACACTGTTGGGGATTTGTTCCAAATTGAAGGCCTACTGAACCAGCATGGCTACCACAGCCTCCTGATGTCTTCAGTGATAATCTACAGTGTAAATAGTTATGAAAATAAAGGAAACGCATTGAATGAGAAGGTGTGTTCAAACTGTTGGCCTATACATCAAGATACGTGCTGTACAATGACCTTGTTTAGATTGATAATAAAGAGCACATCCTGACCCCGTTTTCAGGAAGTCTGTTAAATTATGAGAATATTGGAAGAATTGCAGATTTGTTTAAACATCACACTATTTTTGTGCATGCATTTAAACATAGTCAATTTATGGCTGAAAAAATCTCCCTGAATAAAATATTGTGTGAAAGCACCAAAAGTCAACCCTACTATTTTATTCATATATTACACTATGTACTACTGTGAACCAAAGACAAAACAATGTTTTCACTTATTCTCCTTTATAAGATTTGAGGAAATTCCAAAAAGCAATCTTTTCAGCTTTGGAGCCAAATCATTTCTTTATACATTTCTCCGGAACAAATTTAAGCCTCACTATACAGAAAGATGAGTTTTTCCAAAACATTTTGGTATGGGGATCAGGTTATTTTCGAATACCCTTGAAATGAAGGGTCATGGACCACCACTCGATGATTTAAGAAGATATGTAAACATCGAGAAAATGCCCTTCGACCTCTGAGGGTTAATGTGGTTCAGTTTAATTTGATATATAATATCAAGTCATTATAAGAGTTATCTCAGGACACTTTACAGATAGAGCAGGTCTAGACCGCTTAACTGTGGCAATAACAGTCACAATAAAGACAATGGAACTATGACTAGAAATAGTAAAGCCAACCCAAGGCAACGGGCATTCTGTCACTCATTTACACAGAACTGTGTTGCCCCTGAGACGTGTCTTTCGGCAGCATCTGATTGGTCACAGTGTGCAGCCCTGCGGATTTAATCCCACACATGTTTGCAGCGGTGCAGTGTGCTGACAGGCGGGGGGGGATCTGCTCGCCGGAGCGACCCCGAAAACACCGCTCTGCCCCACGGATTAGACCTGCTGCTGACAGCCTGGCAGCGGGACTCACACAGCACAGGGGGGGTCGGGCGGCCTCGTCATTCCAACAGGGGCCATTCTAGGACCAGAGCTGCAGGGGGGCCTGGAACCCTTTTTAACGTCAACGTTATTCTACTGTAATTAACTGTGCATTGTAACATCATTTTGGAGCATCGTGATAGGGCAAACACTGAATTATGTATCTAGAAAGACACCAATAATTCTGCGAAAACTTCCTTTCATGCTGAGCCACAGGGCCATTACTACAAAAGTGAGGTGGTATTACATGTGAAATCAGATATTTATCTATGGACAAGCAGACATTTCCAAGAAGCATCATCAATAACCTTTGAAAATTAGAGATTTATGGGATTTTGACTAATGAGGCTGAGAAGCACTCAATGAAAATGACGTTTAAAAGGCTGAACACCAATCTTTATAACACACACAACAATATTCCAGAAACCAATAAACTAAACTGGAATGGAGCAGCGTGACATTGCTTTATGAATATGTATATAGATATATACATATAGGGCTGGGCAATTAATCAAATATTTATCAACATCCAAATTCTGAAGCTGGTATCGCCGTATTGTTCCCATGACCTCAATTCCGATAACGTGTTCCTGACTTTCTCCGAAAAAAAACTCTACCGCGTGGGAAGTCACGTGACTTCGCCCGGACCAATCAGACGCATGGAAAGCATAACGGAGGATAACTGAAACACAGAGTCCGAGTCAAATGAGCAACATGTCCCCCCCCCAAAGTCCGTCATCTGGAAACATTTTGGCTTTAAATAAATATGATTTAGAACAACGTGATTATTATCGTTAGTTTATTGTATCGAGGTAAAATAATGGTGATTTTGATTTTAGGCCATTTCATGCAGCCCTAGGTATATATTCATTTATTAGCGTTTTATGTATTTTCTGCAAACATGCAATCAGCGAGGCCGGGGGACTACAGATGACAAATACTTTTGGTTATTCTGACATTTGAAAGCCGTGTAAAATCATGCATTTCATTAATATGCACGTAACCCTCTTTGACCCGTTTTGAGAAATGTGGGTTTCTTTTCACTAAATGAAATTATTAAAAATATTTTTGAATGAAGTTGGCACCAAGCCGAGTTTAGCACAGCATTGGTTGGTCATTTCTGTTCACGTTAACAAACAGGCCGGTGGGATTATGTTGTTTAATAAAAAATAAAAAAAACTTTATTTAAACACAGTACCCTGACTAACCTCAACATAAACACTCTGATCTCAACCATCAAAATAATTCATCATTTCTGCCTTTTCTTACTCAAATATTATGTATTATTTCACATAAATGAGGTTTATTGACCATGGGGTAATAAGTTGGAATGAAGGTGTAATATGTGATATTAATGCATACTTTATGATTAATAAACAGGAAGACAAAATGAGGGTTAAATAAAGTGAACAGAATTAAATGGGATGCACTTCTCCAGCACGCAGTATGTGGCGGGTTAGGGGGAAAGAGAAGGAAAACACAGATAAGATTCAAACTATATCATAAACATAATGGAACATAAAGCAGTAAGGGGGGGGGGGGGGGGGGGGGGGGGGGGGGGCTTTCACATCCGGGACCTGAGCCTGGACCCCAGTGGACCCCAAAAGAAACGAGGACAAATTAAAATAATATTAGTCTTAAATGTGCGGTGAAGGGAGGATGCTGGCGTCAGTGTAGGTGGAACACTCACACACACACACACACACACACACACACACACTCACACACACACACACACGCACACACACACACACACACACACACACACTACACACTGTGCTCAGCGAGGATAAAATGCGCTGCAGTGTTGGTGTAACTTTTCTGTCACATTACTCCACCCTGTACTTTTGTGAATGCAGATATTTGAAGAGAACGTTCTGTCATAAAAGTATGTCGTTGCGTATCATTGCACATTTTGAAGTGGGTCCATGGAACCCTGGAGATTTCTTAGCGTATCGTACACTACACCGCTGACAGTGTGTGAGGCAGACACAAATTTCCAACTCAAGCATGACTGGTATCATGTGTCATTACAATGGATTAAATGCACAAACGATATCTACTCCCGATTATCGTTTTTTGTCAACGTCATTGTGACATCACATCTGGAAAGGCTGTGACACATCAGGAAAGACACTCAGAAAACGGCATTTCAGAACGTGATTATTATTTTTTAGTGCTTCCTTTTATGGTTAATTCACTGTTCAATTTGTTATGTAAAAGAAAAATGATTTCCTTTCATTTGATTTAATCCAACAAGCAGTTGGTTGTATGTTAGCAGAACACTGGAAGCAGCAGAACCGAGACCGCTTTAATATCTGCTTATGTATCGCCAGTAATATCGTTATCGCGATGTTCAATATTATCACGTATACCCTGGGAGGAACTCAAGTCCAATCCTTTAAGAAGACCTCTTTACAGTCGGCTTACAGTTTTTAATGCAGGGCTGACTTTAACTTTCCTCCATTAGTTTTAGGCTTATTGCAAAAATGATGTTGCCGGTGTTTGTTGGGGGAGAAAGAGATGGAGATGGAAAAGATGGAGACATGATATCACAGATAAAAGGCCCCTCTTGTTTTGATGTAATGATATTTGAACATAGCTACAGAAGGAGCAGATTAAATGAGGATCATATCTCAGACGTGGAAAAGCCCACGGGGCTCCTGCTACCCTGTGGGACTCCGTTTCCAGAGTCCAGCCTCTCTGACCTCTCTGGGCCAATTAGACGTCTTCACAGGCTCACCTCGGACCCCTTGTCCCGTTAAACCCACCGAGCTGTGGTCCATGACCAGTCACACACACACACACACACACACACACACACACACACACAGAGTCAGTTACTGACTTTATATCAGGCTGTCGGGAGGGAGATATGTGCAGACTGGGGGTGATTTAAAAGCAGTGTAAACTACGTTAACCCACGTAAATGAGTTTGATTTTTTAATTTTAATTTTACTTTTTAAAAACCCTGAATTCTCGTGCAGCTCACTGCGCGCAGTGTCGTTGTGTTACCTGGTTGTTTTTGCACAGATCAGCCCACATGCTCGTGCCATCCCCTCCGCGCATCAGGACGTGGTAGGTGAAGAAATAGATCCCGGGGATGGAGCACGTGAACTTCCCGGTGGTGGGGTCGTAGTGGTTCCCCAGGTTGGTCACCACGTCGTCGAACTTGAGCAGCTCGTAGCCCTCGTGCTGCTTCTTCAGCCCTGCGTAAAACGCGATCTTGGGCACGGTGCTGTACGTGGCCGCGCTGATCGCACCTGCCGCTGCGCTCGGTCCCGGGGGGCCCGGTAAACCCGGTCTGCCCGATTCACCTTTCTCTCCAGGTGGCCCCGCTGGACCAGGCAATCCCGGCTCGCCAGGAGGTCCCCTCGGACCCGCCTTTCCCGGACGCCCCGGCTCCCCTTTCGGACCTTGGATAAAAGTGGGCAGAGACTGCACGAGACCGCTGTCCCGGACCGGGTCCGCCGCGGCGGTGCTGGTCGGGGACTTGGTTCCGTACGGGTCGCACACCATCCTGCAGGTGCCGAGCATCTCATAGTGCGCCGCTGTGCCCGCGGAGTTGACCAGCACCGGGATGAGGATGACCAGCAGCAGGACCATGACGACCCCCAGGACCCCCGCCGCCACCAGCCGCTTCCTGCCGACCAGCCGCGTGAGCGCAGCGCGGTCCGGCTGTCTGCTTTTGGGCGGAATCTTGCTGCCTGAGAGGTTACCCTTTAAAGGAAGAAAAAACTGTAGCCGAGCTACACTTTGTTGAGAATGTTGAGTGGACTTTGAAGCGAGCAGAGCCCCCCTACCCTCCCCTACCCTCCCCCCCCTCCTCTCCTCTCTCCACACTTTTTCTGCTGATGCGCTGCTTCCTCCAGTCTCTCTCAAACTTCTTCACTGTGCGCTGATTTCCAAAAGCAATGGATTCAGCATCTCTGGGATCCAGACATGGGGAGGGGGAGCTGGGGTGGGGGGGGGGGGGGGGGGGGGGGGTGTCTGGTCCCTATGTGATCCACAGGTCCCCGAGCAAAGTATTTGGACAGCAGCTGGACCCTTTAAGGTGGATCAGAGCCAGTTAGACCAGTCTGTCTGTTATTAAGCCTCAGAGTCAAAGGCGCAGAGACACAGCAGGAGCATCACAGAGACAGAGATGAGAGGGAGGGGGGGGGGGGGAGAGAGAGAGAGAGGATAGAGAGAGGATAACAGAGGTTCCTGATCTGTCGTCCAATAGAAAAAGAGCAAGGATGGGGAAGGAGCGTTTTATACAATCTGAATTCAGTTATTAATCCACTTGTCCTATGGAATTCTTTATTAGGGCTGCACAGTATGTGAAAAATGTGTGATACGCGATAAGATTGTTGTGTTGCAATACCGATATTACTTGCGATACATAAACAGATGTTAAAGAGTTCTCTGAGTGTCTTTTGTGATGTGTTTATTGCGCCGGTTAATATCGCGATGACTATAAAAAAAACGATATATTGTGCAGCTCTATCATAATCATAGCTTTAGCTTGTTTATTAAGGAATCCAGCACATTAGTCACTGCTCTGTCGTTAACCCGGTCCGGACTGTTTCTGAACAGATCTCTCTGGGATGGGCAATGGAAGACTCGATAAGAAATACGATCCATAATCATTATAGCAGTTGGAATCATGAACGGTGGCAATTTTAGTAACAATAAAGATAATAGGATTATGACTAGAAGGAATAGTAGTGGCGGGGCAGGGCGTAGAGCAGGACCAGAAAGCATCAGGACTCTGGGGAGCTGGAGGATCCCCCGTGGGGCTCATAGAGCAGGCGCACAAGAGACCAAGCCGGCAACTTCCTGCTTAGCGCCCCCCCCCCCAGCTTAAAAATGGATTCAATTATTTAATTAAGAAACTCTTGTTATGTTATCGGACCAAATGGATCCAACTGTGATTGTAAAGGAGTCATTTTTGGGGGGATGTGACGCTCAAAGACGCCCCCTTTAACATGGAAGTCTATAGGAAAGAGGGTTTTGGGGCCCCATGGCATCACGTGACAGACATGAAATCTCAAATCGGCTTTAAAGCCCGGGGCCCTTCCTGGCGGCCTCCAGGTAACTCCCAGACCGGGCATCTCTGCGTAGAGGAACTCTGGTTGGACAGGTCTTTTCAGATCTGGACGAATGTTGGTCGGGACAGTTCCAGCTGTCCAAGACTACTGTCCATACCCCAAAATCTACGCCTATGAACAAAGCCATTAGTCTTGTGGCTCAGGAGGACACCGAGGCGGTATTGATGGCACTAAAAATCAACCTACCCTGGTCTCCATTAGGCCCCCAGATGTCCCGTCATCGAGAGTCCCTGAGAATGAGCGCTGAAGGTAACGGGATCGCTGCATTGGCACTTCACTCGATACCTGCGCGCTGGATGATGAATCGCTGCGGACAGGTTGTAGGACGCCCCAAACGGCGAGGGACTGAAACTGGACGGAGTCATAACCCTGATAATAATCGTTAACTGCATTCATAGAGCACTTCTAAACAGAAATGTTGGAAAGTGCTTCACAAGGCAATAAAAAGCAGATAAGTGAAGCCCAAGTAAAAAAAAAGCAGAATAATAATGTAAACAAGATCAACAACAAACATAATAATAAAATATTAAAGTGGAAAAATATCAAATGTAAAAATATATATATATATATAAAATATGTTGTAAATGCATACACACAGGCAAATGTGTATTGCTCTTTTTTTCAATTCTGTAGAATATTGTTATACTTTATTGCCATGTCAACACAGCTGATATGAATTTGACACATTTATCAGAATACAGCATAGACAATCTGCTTAGAAGTATGAGAAATATTGATAGGATAGAACACAAGGTAATTCTGAAATATAAAACGCCACATTCATTATGAATTTCACTTGTTTTAAACCAATTGTATCTCTGAATTCGTATTTTCTAGAGGCTCAGTCTGCCACTTAAAAAACAAACAAAAAACAGTTCCAGTGCTGGGTCAGAATTTTGGATAGTCGTCATGGAAACATGAATTGGTCATGTGACGAGGGCTGGGAAGACTGGTGACAGTCCTCTGGTCCAATGGAAATCCCCATTGTGAGATTGACAGCACTCTAGCCCAGTGCTCCTGCGATTGAGCACCAAGCACAACTGATGCCAGCACAGAGTCCGCCTCCCTTCGTGCCCTGGACTCCTGGGCTCTGTCGGCCGCAACGGACCCAGGTCTCCGGTCTGAACAGTCTTTGATCTCCTGTTGCTGGGCCAGCCCAAGTCCCATTTCACCCGTTCCCCTTTCCTGCAACAGGACGTCAGCCTGACGGCCAAGCTGGGCCAGCCTCACCCGGTTCTCATTTCAGGGCGGTCACACCACGCACGGGCACGTGGTCTGGCTGGGTGGTCGCAAGATCCCATAAGCAGTACTCCTCTCAAGGTCCACTCCACATTATCCAATCAGCTTCTTTCTCCAACATTGATGTGTGTCTCTGTTAGGGCTCCAATAGTCTCAGACCAGACCTTCCTCCACAGCGCTGCAAAGAAGGTCTGACTAGTCCACATAGCATTCTGGTATGGGAGAAAAACCTGCTCTGGTTTATTGGCATTTCTATAAACCAATCACAATGTCTTGGGTCGTGCTTAGTGCCGGTCGGAGCCACGGTGCCGCTGCTAAATAGTCTCAGGAAGGAAATGTAGTCGTCAACAGAAAACTCTGATTGCGACAGATAGTCTAGCTAGCGTCTGGATTTACCCTGCAAGACCTGAGGACCAGGGTAACCATAGTCCTAGATTGGACAGCTAGTATAGCTAGCTGTCTGGATTTACCCGCAGAGATCTGAGGACCAGGTAACCATAGTCCTCAGTATTGGACAGATAGTCTAGCTAGCTGTCTGGATTACCCTGCAGAGACCTGAGGACCCGGTAACCATATTCCTCAGATTGGACAGATGTCTAGCAGCTGTCTGGATTTACCCTGCAGAGATCTGAGGACCGGTAACCATGTCCTCAGATTGGACAGATAGTCTAGCTAGCGTCTGGATTTTACCCTGCAGAGATCTGAGGACAGGAACCATAGTCCTCATGATTGGCAGATAGTACTAGCTAGCTGTCTAGATTTACCCTGCAGAGATCTGAGGAACAGGTAACCATAGTCCTCAGATTGGACAGATAGTTAGCTAGCTGTCTGGATTTACTGCAGAGACCTGAGGACCAGGTAACCATGTCCTCACATGGACAGATAGTCTAGCTAGCTGTCTAGATTTACCCTGCTGAGATCTGAGGACCAGGTAACCATAGTCTCAGAGTGCAGCAGTAGGTAGAGCTGTCTGGATTTACCCTGCAGAGAGACTGAGACAGAGGAACTATAGTCTGAAATCCACCAGAGGTTAGAACGCCAACACAGAGACAGAGGACGGGGACGGACATCCGGAGGAATTGCCAGCGGCACTTGAACAATCCCAGAAAGGAAACGTCGTAGATATAGATTAATCCACTATTAATCAGAATGTTCCGTTGTGTGACTCGATCCAGATGAACTGCACACTCACATACACATTAAATATTATAAGAACAGCTGATTTCTGGCAGGCGAGCAGGTGATGTGTAAACTATGAAGTAGAATCCTCCCGAAGGTGGAGTTGGACGGCGTGGGCATTCACCAGGCGGGGAGCTCCAAAAAACATCATGTTTTTGAAACTAAAAGCCCAGATCGCTTTATTTCTTCGGCACAGAATTTCTTTTTTGTCCCCAAACTGTCTCCCGTGAGTCCCCCAACATTTTAACTGCTACACTACATCACTGGAGTGCCAGAGTTCAGAAGTGTTGTTCTTGTGTAGCCTTTCATTTCCCATGACAACAGCAACAATCCAATACTGACAAGGAGCGCAACAATAAGCCCAGCTGCTACTGGTTCCCATTAATTTTTTCTATATTTTCAAAAGCCCATGTAGGGATGGGTGTTGCAAAACTAGCTCAGGCTGCAAATGCAGTGGTATGTGGCACTAGTCCATTTATTTCTCCATATAGAAAATACATATTAAATGTATTATGAGAGTCAAAATGGCGAACCGAATGCTACTTCCTGTTTTCTTAGTATTAATCTCAAAAGCAATAATATCCTCTAGACCACTTTGTTCACGCCATGTGGCTCAAGCTGTCCAAATGACCTCTCATCAACATTAGAGGCAGAGATGCAAGTTCAGGTTTTGGTATAAAAATGCTATTGTAGGGTCTCTAGTCTAGGGTGACCAGACGTCCCCGGTTTCCGGGGACAGTCCCCGATTTTGGCTACCTGTCCCCGGAAATGTCCCCGGTTTTCACTGTGACTGAAAGACCCGAAATTGGAATGAAAGAAAGAAAAAACGGACAAAACGGAGCCGATAGTCGCACACCCAACACACGCAGGCTCCAGACAGCCAGAGCCCGCGGTGCTCAGAGAGGTTTTAGAAGCCGTGTGTTACGATGCTACAATCACTGATTTTTACATGGAGTCTGGTGGGTTTAGCGAACGCAATTTCGCGGACTTTTTGTTTTAAAAAGGATCTTAATCTTTAACAGAAAGGTCGACCTCCTTAGAATTCCTTCCCTAAGGGTGTCAGACACTTAGAATATTAATCTGAGTCTGTTGCAGCTAAACAAGCACTTTTAATAACAAATACAAGCTGGACAATAATCCTATTAATTTACATTGCAGCGATCTCGTTTAATACTGCATCACTGTCAAGGAAAATATGCTCAGTATTTTTTTTGTTGTCTCGATTCTCAGGAGCTGTTGCAGAAACAGCCTTGAGCAGTAAAGCAAAAGCTGTCAGTAGTTCAGTAAACATACAACATTAATGAAATATTGAGACTTTCTATCTTGAATTAAGACTTTCTGTCTTGAAATATTAGGACTATAAGGACTTTCTATCTTGAAATATTAGACTTTTATCTTGAAATATTAGGACTTTTTATATCTGTAAATATTAGGACTATTAGGACTTTCTATTTGAAATATTAGACTTTCTATCTTGAAATATTAGGACTTTCTATCTTGAAATATTAAGACTTTTTATCTTGAAGTATAGGATGGATTTTTTATCTTGAAATTTGGACTTTCTATCTTGAAATATATAAGACTTTTATCTTGAAGTATAAGGATGATTTTTATCTTGAAATAGTAGGACTTTCTATCTTTTGTGAAATATTAGACTTTTTATCTTGAAGTAAAGGATGGATTTTTTATCTGAAATATTAGGACTTTCTATCTTGAAATATAAGACTTGTTTATCTTGAAGTATAGGATGGATTTTTTATCTTGAAATTAGGACTTTCCATCTTGAAATATTAAGACTTTCATCTTGAAATATTAGGACTTTCTATCTCGAAATATTAGGACTATAAGGACTTTCTATTTTGAAATTTAAGCTTTTTCTTGAAATTTAGACTATAAGGACTTTCTATCTTGAATATTAGACTTTCTATCTTGAATATTAGGACTATTAGGACTTTATATTTTGAATATTAAGACTTTCTATCTTGAAATATTAGGACTTTTTATCTTGAATATTAGGACTTTTTATCTTGAAATATTAGGACTATAAGGACTTTTTATCTTGATATTAGGACTTTCTATCTGAAATTAGACTTTCTATCTTTAAATATTAGGACTATAAGGACTTTCTATCTTGAAATCTTAGACCATTAGGACTTTATATTTTTGAAATATAAGACTTTCTATCTTAAATTAGGACTTTTAATCTGAAATATTAGGACTTTTTATCTTGAAGTAATGGATGGATTTTTTTATCTTGAAATATTAGACTTTCTATCTTGGGTGTAGTGGAGTGGATATGAAGTAGCAGCAGGGGTGGGTCTAGATCATACCTTGGGGGGGGGTCAGCCCCTATAAGAACAGCTCTAGGTCTAGTGCCCCCGTTTTAAGTTTTACAAAAATAAAAAACATTACTTGTTTTGGAGGTAAATACGCTTATCGGAGCTGAAAATGTCCCCGGATTTTGTCTGAGAAATCTGGTCACCTTACTCTAGTCAGAATATTTTACGATGTATTGATTTGGTGTACTTGTACAACATTGTCGGTATAGAAAGTACAAAACACGGCAGACCTCACCCGTTGGGGGGGACGGCCGAGGATCATGTCCCACATGATGCAGAGGCACTGTTGCTCCATGTGGCGCTTAAAAACCCCCATGAGGATTGTGATTGGTTTAAAGAAATGCCATAAACCCCAACAGGTTTTCCTCCCATCCCTGACTGCTATGTGGACTATCCAGACCCTCCTCTGGGTTGCTTTGGAGGAGAGTCCGGCAAAGCGAGACTAGTGTCTACAGCAAAGCGCAAAGAGCTGCACTCATCTGGCCCAGCTGCTTTCTTGGTATTTTTAATTATTGTATTATTAATAGCATAGCTCTGGCTTAGTACTGGAACAGTTTTTCCAGTCACTTAAAATAACGTCCAGGTAAAAAAACAGAAAAAGTAGGTTACCCTTTAAGCCGAGTCCTTCACGAGGTTCAGGGGGTTTGAGACGTGGTTTTCTATCATACTGATATTTCAATAGTTGTCTCCCTCATATCTGGTGGCTTCAGATGATTTGTCTAGATTTCAAATAATTGGGTTTTATTCCAAAATGGAGTCATCTCTGCAGTATTCTTATTGAGTACCACATTCTGTATTATAACTCACAAAATCTATGAAAAAGACCAAGAAAAATACTATTTTCAAAACATTTCTATTATCAAGTGTCATTAAAGATAGTAACCAGCCCCATTAATTGCCCCCAGCCCCATATATTGATGGAGAATGGAGAATTGAAAGTATAATTTCCCCTAATAAATTAATAGGAAAAAGTTTCAAGAAAAAAATGTGAGAGAATAAATGTTCGAAGACGGATGTTTTTTTAAATGCTTTGGTCGTTGAGTAAAGCAGCGTTATATTAGCGGCTCGTCCACTGGGGGGGACGGGGGAGCTTGCTCCTGTGTCACTACCCTCATTAAAGCGCCACGGTGTAGCCCCCCCCTTACACAATCAAGCCTGCCCTAACACACACGCCACCTATAAATCACCTCGCCAAAATCAATGGGCTTTAGTTAGCCTGGGACTCGTTGTGTCCTTGGTAGAGGTGTGAGATGAATTGAGATGAAGTGAAAAGAAAAGAAGAGCAACGTCCATGGAAACACCAGAGTGACTATGTTAGACCGGCTGCAGGGCGGGGGCGGGGGGGGGGGGGGGGGGTGTTGGGTGGGTGGGGTACTCTTCTCACGTCTCTCCCTGGGGCCTCAAAAACAACGCTTATGTCTTGCCTTGCGTTTGTTACTGACGCACACAGTGTCCTTTGGCGTCGTTTTAGACGCGCTGGCTTCGGAAGCGGGACAAGAAGGCAGTTAGGGTCGTAAGAGAACTGGTTGGTTGGTTTACAGTAATGGCCGTAATAATGACTGGTCTCTTGGTGACAGTCCTGTGGTGTTTTGACCCCCCCCCCCCCAACTACTCGTTATCTCTACAACTACTCTCCACTGTGGTCTACTAGTTGTCTCTCCACGTTGTCTCTACTACTACTTCTCCACTGTTGTCTCCACTGTTGTCTCTCTACTGCCCTGTCTCTCTCTGTTGGTCTCTCTACATACTACTCTCTGTTGTCTTCTACTGTTGTCTCTATACTACTCCCACTTGTTCCTCTCCACTGGTTTCTCTCCACTGTTGTCTCTACGTTGTCTCTTCTCTCTACATACTACACTCTCTGTTGTCTTTCTAAACTGTTGTCTCTACATACGACTCTCCACTGTTGTCTCTCCGCTACGTTGTCTCTTCCACTGTTGTCTCTCTACTCGGTTTGCTCTCTACATACTCTCTTTGTTGTCCCTCTACTGTGTCTCTACATGACACTCCTACTGATGTCTCTCTACTTGTCTCTCTACTGTTGTCTCTACATAGTACTCTCTCTGGTTCTCTCACTGTTGTCTCTACTACTACTCTCTTTACTGTTGTCTCTAGTTGTCTCTACATACTACTCTCTTGTCTTCTACTGTTGTCTCTACATACTACTCTCTACTGTTGTCTCTCTACGTTGTCTCCTACATACTACCCTCTAGCTGATGTCTCTTCGGTTGTCTCTACATAACTACCTCTCTACGTGTTGTCTCTGCTGTTGTCTCTACATAACTACTCTACTTGTGTCCTCTCAATATACTCTCTAATGGGTCTACTATATTTGGTTCCTCGCGTGTACATATACTTCTCTGTGTCTCTCTACGTTTCTCTACAGATACCTACTGTGCATCTCTCTACTAGTTTGTCTCTCTATGTTGTATCTACTACTACGGACTTCTACATACTCTCTCTACGTTGTTTGTTTCCCCCCCCCCCACCCCCCCCCCCCTACATACTACTCTCTACTGTTGTCTCTCTACTGTTGTCTCTACACACTACTCTCTACTGTTGTCTCTCTGCTGTTGTCTCTACATACTACTCTCTACTGTTGTCTCTACAAACTACTCTCTACTGTTGTCTCTCTACTGTTGTCTCTACATACTACTCTCTACTAATGTCTCTCACTTATACTACGTCGTCTCACAGCGCTGTGGAGCTGCTGCTTTGCCCGGTGCGTTCCCTACAGACTCTGTTTATCTTTATCTTTTAATACTTTCACTACATTTTCCTGATGATACTTCGAGACTTTTACTAAAGTAAAGGATCTGAATAGTTTTCCGTTGTAGTTTCTCAACGCGGACCGATATCCCTCTGGCCTAATGATGCATTCCACGGCGCTGCTCATTTCCAGCCCAGGCGTTGACTCTCAAACAGACTCTGATAAAACAATTGAAAGGCCACCGAGGATGAGTCAGGCTGCCATTATTACCTCTCTCTCAGATGGATGGAGGTGTTAAACTAAGGCTACCATATTGAATGTTGTTTTCTTCCAGGAAACTTTAGGAAAGCCTGCCCTCTGCAGCAGCACAACTTTTCCAGAACAGTCTTCCTGCTCTGTTTCCTAAACTGGAGAAAAAAAAATCCACCTATATCTGTATGGCTGTCTCAATGGAAGACGTATGACGAGATGATTGGACATGAACATGCACCTCCTCATCTTAAGTTAAGGAAAAGAAGCCAGAACAGCTGCGACTTTCATTTAAGGTCTTCTCATTTGATTTCATTTTTTAACTCTTTATCGTATTATCACATTCTTCCATGCATCACGCGTTTGATTTTTTTCTATATAATAACCCAATGTACACCATAAACAACAATGTCCTAGTCTATGTGGACGACGTTTCATTTTTTAAACTACTGTATTCCTTTAGATTTCTTTTGGGCATTTTTAGGCCTTGATTGACAGTACAGCTGAAGACATGA
>NW_022605576.1:995729-997736 GCF_008692095.1 Etheostoma spectabile | reverse complement strand
GGGGGGGGGGGGGGGGGGTGACATGCAGCAAAGGGCCGCATGTCGGAGTCAAACCCGCTGCGTCGAGAAGTAAAGGTCCACATATGGGCGCCCGCTCTACCAACGGAGCTATCCGGGCGCCCAAACTAATGTATTTCAATGGGAAGCATTTTTAGCATGATTCTCAACGAGAAGATGATTTAGCATTAAGAACGACTACGGTAGAGAGTAGTATGAAAGCCCAAAAATCCACACTGGGAGGATGGTGGGGGGGGTGGGTGGATGGGTCAAACAACACAGGTCTTTGTCCCGCATCCCGTTATTGTTTTCTTAAACCCAATTGCAATAGCGGTCAAATGCTTTTTTGTGATGTTCAGCACGTTTTTTATAATTCCAATACATGCCAACCCCATTTAACAAACTGCCGTGAGACTGGGTTGGATGTTTGAGTGACGGAGGCGGGCTCGCCCAGCATAATGTAAACAAACTGAAACAATAATACTGCTCATACGTCCCTGAAACAAAGCAAGCACTCAGGAAGGTCAAAGGAATTATATTTGGTATATGTTCCATTATCGCTGTTTAGATACAAAAGGCCGCTCCTACTACTACCTAGCATTGTTAGATACGGTAAAGTATCAGGTACGTTGTATGTACACTCAGATTAGCAGTGCATTGTGGGTATTTTATAGTGGCCTATATACTGAATGAAATGAACCAGGGAGAATTCAAACACCACTAACACCGTTTCAATGATAGGGATCGGTTTGTGTGACAAGTGAAAATAAAATATATTCAGACACTAAACATGACTGTAGCACATAGTATTTATGAACAATTCAAGAGAAGGTGTTGATTTTGACTGTTTTATTTGAAGTGTTCGATACAGCGAGCACAATGAACCTTCAGTGTGTTTTGGCCTGTGATAAAAGCAGGATGGATTTTATGAATGGATTATATTAATAATTTAGCTTTGCAACAGGCTGAAATGTGACGGACACTTGGTGAAGCTTTGAAAAATAACTTAAAAAGAATGAGGAAGGTACAGTGAGTCAGTTGCAGCGCTTTTCTCTTTACATTAATAATCTATTCAGACAAACTAGTTTCTGCTTGTAAGCAAGAGAGAGAGAGAGAGAGAGAGAGAGAGAGAGAGAGAAGAGAAAAAGGGAAAGAACGAGGGAGCGTAATATTCACTATTCAGGAAATACAGACACAGTAGTGGTATAGTGTTCAAACTGAGTGAAGTACAGTCACAAAGTATCTCTTGTAGTAAAATACTTTTCCTGTAGAAAACGTCTGTGGATACTGAGAGCTGAAATGAAGTGCAAAGCATCGCTGAAAACGCTGAAATCTGAAATTTATGGCCTGAAACAAGATGAAGCTCAGTGCACCGAGGCTGAAGAAAACCTGGAAGCCAGAGAGCTGGAACACACACCTAGAAACGCTGGAAATTGAAATGAATTGTCTAAAAGAAGAACTGGTTTGTATTAGGGCTGCACAATTAACCTCAGTTTTATCGCAACTAGTGTATGGACTCGTATAACATATTAATCACAGCAAAATACCATTCTGAGTGAAATATTGTAGTGCTGCAGAGATGATCGCATCCTACAGACTACAGGTACAAAATACTCGCCCAAATTCCCGCCATGATCATTTAAATATATTTTTCACTAAAAATGAGAATAATGATCGCAATCGCAATATCGGTCAAATAAATGGCAATTCGATATTTTCCTCATATCGTGCAGCCTTAATTTGTATTAATACCAGACAGAGGAAAAGAAGGGGCTGAACCATGTCACAAAGCTTGGTGATTTTTTTCAAAGCAGAAGAGGATCAGTGGGTGACATCACGGGTCATGTGACGCACTTTAAGCAGGGCAATACACAGCCAGTAAATACTCAGCGATAATTCAAATACTTAAAATATACAGACAAGCTGAAGTTTAAAAGTTCAGTCTTGTGATTGTTAAAAGTTAAAATGAAGTCTGTTGCTGAATGGGTGGGAAGAGAACTTGAAGATCCC
>NW_022605576.1:991567-995719 GCF_008692095.1 Etheostoma spectabile | reverse complement strand
ATTCATTTATAAAATGATGTAGAAAACCCTAGCGGCAGCAAATGTAATTTGCAGGCAGTGACGTCTAGCAAACTCTAGTCAGGCCAATCACATCGTGTCCAGAGTCGGTGGGCGGGCTTAACATAATGACGGCAGAGTTGTGACGGTTCTGCGTGACTTCCCTGCTACTTGAAAACAACAAAGATGGCTGCTGCTGCTTTAGAACAGCGGTCTGTCCAATCGGCTTTGTCCCCCATGTCTGGTTGGTTGCAGCGCTGTCCTATTGCGTGCAGAGGGAATTTGAAAGACAGCGGTTTGTCCGCGCCCCTCAGATTTAGCCCTGCCAATGGGGAGTTCCCAGACCCAACATCTGGATGATGTGGGTCACGGTGGTCAGACTAGTTGGAAACAGCATAAAAGGTAGAAGAGTTGAACCCAAGGATAAACGCACTGCCAGAGCTAAACATTCTGTCTGGTTTTGAATGGCTTCCGTAGCTACAAGTATGCAGTAGCAGTCGTCCTAGTTGCGTCCCAAACATCTGTGAGCATCTGGACTCACCCATGTTAAATACTCGCCTTTGGTATCATAGCAGTTAAACAGTTTTGCCCTAAAGGACTTCTTGTTACTGATGTCCCAACATGTGAAGTTACAGTGACTGTTTGCTGTCTGGGGCATATGAAGCAACGAAGGATGACATGAATGAACATGAATTCTCGACGTTGCTTCTAAATGCCTCTGACCTGGTAGTTCTGCAGCGGTTACCAGTAGTCACCAGGCAGTTGGGCAGGTAGCACCAAAACCAAGACTTAAACTGTTCACAAGAGTTGAAAAAAACATCCATCTATACTCAGGCACAGTGGAATCCAGTCCAAACTATGTAACACTACGGATTTAGAAACGTAATTCATACATGTCATTGTAGTACAAAACAATAAAAAAAACAATAAAAATAAAAGAGAGAAGAAAAGAAGGCACATGCAGTGAGTGTGAGGCTGAGCTTGCATTCATCTCCATCCTCAGTCTTCTCTTCATTTGTTCTTGGCGGCCAGCGGTTTGCGGCTGATTTTCTTACTCTTGTCGTTGTTCTTCTTCGGTGGTTCGGGGTCAGCCTGCATGTGTCTGCCGTAGAGACTGAGGAGGAGAGGAGAGGTTTTTAAAGTCCCTTCATCAGACCAGTTTCAGAGAAGAATTACAATCACAAAAATCTAAAACAAAGTCAAGTCATCAAAAATTAACCACCAACTATCCATCCCCCCCCCCCCACAGAGCATAACACCGGTGTTCTATTCTATTTCTATTAAATGTGTATTATCCTCAGTCGGTTGTGAAGGTCTGGAGCTGCTGTAACAAGGACATTTACCCAGTGTGGGATCAATAAAGTCAAGTCTATCTTATCTTATGTGTTTGGATGTGACTTCCTATTTTTACTGACTTCCCGCTTCCCATCAGCCATTGGGGGACATGCACTGCCACGCCGAGCCGAGCCACAGATTTCACTAAACAGCTGCAGGTGTCAACGGGTCGACAGCATCACCTGGCACACAAACAGTGGGATCCTCAGCACCGCACACACACACACACACACACACCACACACACACCACCACACACACAAACACACACACACACACACACACACAAACACACACACACACAAACACACACACAAACACCACACACACACACACACACACAACACCACAATCCACAATGTTTCCTGATGAGACTTTTAAGAGTACATTTCAATGCAGGATAGAGTATTCTTACAATGTGGTATTAGTACTTTTACATACTGTAAGGAAAGGATCTGAATACTTCTTCCGCCACGGACCCCCCCCCCCCCCCCCCCTTACCTGTCACTGTTTCTATCCCCTGGGTGTGTCATGTTCACAAGTGAAAGAGCTCATTGGAGTGGAAAAGACTTTTTCTTCAGCTCCGTGTCTCTCTGCAGCCTGATAATAATTGCGTCTTCGATTTCCCTTCTCTTACTGTACTCATGCTCGGCCTGGGTTTAAAACAAGCTTACTTAAATCTGGGAAACGTTGGAGCGTGTCAGGGACGCCAATAACCAGGATCCACCGATCACATCATACAATAACCAGCCAGTAGATTATGTACTGTTTGTATAAATCATACTTTTGTTCATCTGCTTTTTGGCAGTAATGTAGGTTTTTGTTAATTCTCAGAAAGGTCAGCCCATTCTTTAAGACCTTTCTTTATCACCATCTAGTTACAGCATACATGACTGGATTTGATGAAACGGCAATTCCTTATCTTTAAGATTCATTTCAATATATACTTTTGTGTAGAATATAATATAGTAAGTTTGATAGATAGCTAGGGATCAAACTACTTTGGCTGTCATATTCAGCATTTTTACGATGATCAAAATCACTTTGTTTTTTGATCCGATTGCCGACCAAATATATCCCTAAAATAATGCTCTTCGGTTCTGATGCGGCCCCCCTCCCTGTCTGTACTCACCACTGTACAAGTGGAACTGTCAGTCTAAGATTGAAGTGTCTTGTATTCTCCTCTCCTCTTTCAGCCCCCATCCCATGTCAACACTTACAACTGGGAATTAAATGCTGCCAAAACCAATAATATCTGCTGCCCATCAAACCACAGCAGGCCTACGGCAGACGCAGACAGAGACAGAGACAGGCAGAGACAGAGAGAGACAGACGGGAGACGGAGAGACAGCCAGTGGCGGTTGAGTGCGGAGGGCTGGCTCTATAGGTGGCGGTCTTCTCTTAGCTCACACACATTGAGACTGTTCACCTTTGAAAAGCTCACCACAGCTGCTCTCCAGCTCTATGTGTTAAATTACTGTCAGCCACCTAGCTTTATTTCCCAGATTCCTCTTCCTTTGACATGTCTGCCAATTGGAACTTAAAGACCCATCCCCCACCTCCCAGTGTGCAGGGATACATATATGACAGAGAGAGGGGGGGTGAGACAGAGTAGTGACTGGGACTCAGTCAGCTGGGCTGTCGAGTCCCAGAGGAGAGGGTGGGACAGGCGAAGGGTGCGGGGCAGCTCCCGGGAGCTGGAAGCAGCCAGGCCTCGGAATGGTTGACAGTTTTTTGCCATGCCTGCTTGGCTCTGTCTGTCGGCTGGTCGGTACACCACTTTGGACCGGCCTGAAATATCTCAACATCTACAATAGGGATGTTAATGATTAACCGAAAATGAAGCAGCCTGGGATATAACACTCATTAAGTGAGAGTTTTGAGACTTGGACTCGAGCTCAGAGTTTTGAGACTTGGACTCGAGCTCAGAGTTTTGAGACTTGGACTCGAGCTCAGAGACTTGAGACTAGGACTTGAGCTCAGAGTTTTGAGACTTGGACTCAAGTCAGGACTGAGACTAGACTCAGGTCAGAGCTTGAGACTAGGACTCGGCTCAGGATGAACTAGGACAGGCTCAGAGACTTGAGACTAGGACTCAGAGTCAGAAGACTTGAGACTAGGACTGAGCTCAGAGCTTGAGACTATGACTCAAGTCAGAGACTGAGATAGGACTCGGCTCAGAGACTTGAGACTAGGACTCGGGCTCAGAGACTTGAGACTAGGACTCGGGCTCAGAGACTTGAGACTTGGACTCGAGCTCAGAGACTTGAGACTAGGACTCGAGCTCAGAGACTTGAGACTTGGACTCGAGCTCAGAGACTTGAGACTAGGACTCGAGCTCAGAGACTTGAGACTAGGACTCGGGCTCAGAGACTTGAGACTAGGACTCGGGCTCAGAGACTTGAGACTAGGACTCGGGCTCAGAGACTTGAGACTAGGACTCGGGCTCAGAGACTTGAGACTAGGACTCGAGCTCAGAGACTTGAGACTAGGACTCGAGCTCAGAGACTTGAGACTAGGACTCGAGCTCAGAGACTTGAGACTTGGATTTGAGCTCAGACACTTGTGAGCATCTCTGGTATCTACCTGTTGTTTGTTGAAATAATGGGTAACTTGCAAGCAAAAGAGCATTGTTATTAATATTAATTATTATCTTAGTGGAAAAAGTCACCAACATTGGTGATCCCAGTGTATTTAAACATTTTTATATTTCCTTAGTAATTTTCTTACAATATTGCCTAACTCCACTGTTCACTAAATCTTTGTTGACAAATCATGTTGTGCTTAAAGAACGTTGCTGCTAAAATAATAAAAGTGTATA
>NW_022605576.1:972663-991557 GCF_008692095.1 Etheostoma spectabile | reverse complement strand
TATATATATATATATATATATATATATATATATATATATATAGCTCCAATTATCTCAGGAAAGAGGGACAATTGTTGAGCATTACACAAAAATCGTGTTTAATTTTTTTAGTTTCTAGGTTTTGTTTCATCTGTTTGCATGTGAATAAGAGGCAGCAGGAAACAGAGAGAGCAGAAGGGATCAGGGCGGACTGATTGTGTACGCTCCCTTTAAGAAATGCAGGATAATTCATTTAGTCGATAAGTGGCCAATGCTGTACACTTGGTGCTGTCATAACAAGCTAGTGTTAGCATAATTGCGGGTTCCAAGCATTGATGGATGAGTTGAGGAAAGAAGGATGTGGAGGGAAGAGGAGGAGGGCAATGATCAGTCAGCGTGTCATAAAGGAAACTATAAATCAATGTGAAGAGGAGAGAATAATGCAGCCTAATTGATGATGGAGTGTTCACTCAAAAGTCAATGTTTTTTTGAATCATTTCTTTTCACTAGTAGTTCACCAGTTTTATTTTCACCATGACCGTTTGTAAATGCTCTTTAATGTTTCATGTAAAGTATTTTGAGTTGGCTTGTTGCTGACAGGTGATGTAGAAATAAAGTTGACTTTCCTTACACCCTCAGCCTGTCAGTCCGTCCCCAGGGCACAGAAACCCCCGCTGTGCCTGCTTGTTTCAGAAGAAGTGTAACGTCAACAGCACCGAGACCGCTTCCGGCTCGCCGTTAATATCATATCACAGTGTCTGCGTGAAGTTTTGAAAAATTGTAACTTGAAGCCATTTTATTGGCATTTCCGTGACACACTGTGACTTCAACAAAACTGCAGAGTAGAGGGTGGGTGACACGGGAATCGATTGTTGCTCCCATTCCAAGCCCACCAAAATACTGCAGGCATGTCCCGATCGAGTGACTGGCCCTAAAAACCAATCCTGTCCAGTAAGATCCCAAGACAGGTTTTCGGGACTCCTGTGGCTCACGTGGTCACACAACCTTTACTGCAGAGCCGACGTAGTTCGCTCTCTGTCAATATGCAGAGAGGACAGATGTGCCTACGCGCTCTCAGGTAACGAAATTTAGTACCCTGAAAAATACAGAGTTACACCTCCCTATAAGACCAGCACGCCCAACGACGCGGGTGCTGGACAAGAAAAAACTTAAACTAGCGTTGGGCTTTGCGCTGCACCGGGTGCAAGATAGACATTTTATAGACCAAATTGTAGAAATACACCAACAATTGAATAATGGGGAAAATAATAGACCATGAAAATATTCTCCAGGTGCAGCCCTACTCCCTAGACAGAAGGCTATCACCTTTAATGATGTCAGTATAGTAACTCAACAGAACTAAAAGCAGTTCATTTAAGTCTAATTTCCTATAAGTTGTTTCTTTTATTTCATGTCACTGTGTATTGTGTGTTTCCTCTCTGAAGAGTATAATCCTGTAACACATGCTGTACGTGTAGTAGAGTTGGGCGGCATCCAAATGTTGACTCCATCAAACGTCCTCACTATTTTACCACAGTATACTGTATTACCGGGACTAATTAAAAATGATGACGTGAGGCTCAGACGGCGTCACCAAACTGTTGGCTTGTGCCTCCACGGTTCAGAAAGTGAAACCCAAACACTGATACTGAAACACCCCCCCCTTCTCATTAGGGCGGAACCCCAAATGCTCTTAAACTGCAGAAGTCCTGTTCATCTTCCAGACCAGGTCACTCGGTGCAAAGCCTTGCCATCCCACAGTCTGAGATCTGGAATAAGTAAAGGCTTCTTCTTACTGTCTCCTAAACTCACTGAAAATCTATGACACTGTAAAGACAAACAGGAGACATTTAGTCCCACTGGTTGGCTGCTCTCTTCTCTCTCTCTCTATGTGCTGAAGAGGCCAGAACCCAGGAGAACACACACACGCACGCACGCACGCACGCACGCACGCACGCACACACACACACACACACACACAACAGAAACAGTTCCATTACACTTTTATACAAGCAATACAGAGCACAGTTCTAGTTAAAGATCAACGTAAATATTTCCTATTTCTTTTGAGTGTATGTGTGTGTGTGCGTGCGTGCGTGTGTGTAGCTCTGTGATGAACTGTTAGGGCCAATTAAATGCAGGAGAGGCAAATAGATTCAGATTCCCGATGACATCTTTATGGAGCTCTGCTATTCCACAAGGCTTAATTAATCATGGCAAAGTTCTGTGTGTGTGTGTGTGTGTGTGTGTGTAAAAAGATTGAAAGTTGGTATTTTCTTTCCTTTATCTGGATGTGTATGTGTGTGTTACAAAAATGAACGTGTGAGAGCGTGTGTGATAAATGCGCAGGAAGGCCAAAGGCCATTGATCGGATGAGGGCCTTCCTCTCACAGCCACCTCAGCATCAGCAGAGCTGCAAAGCAATGTAGTTGCTTCCTTTCCAGCCAGAGAAACATTAGAAGGAAAGGAGAAGATGGAGGAAAGAAGGAGCTGTAAAGAGAAGGAAGGAAGGAAGAGCAGGGAGGGGAGGAAGAGGCAGAAGGAAGGCATGGGAAGAGAAGGAAGGAAGGAGTAGAAAATATCCTGATTACGATTTATGACAAACAACTAAGGCTTTTAGCCAATGGCTAAGATCTCTGCCCCCATCATGAGTTAGTTCCAATTCCTGCTGACTCACCCTCTCGGAGGGCTGTGTGCATGTATATACAGTACTGGAGCACTATTTCATCCATAGGTGAAATCAACAAAGATATTCTCTAACTTTATTAATGTTAATGTATATTTATAAATGCTGCAATAGACATGATTACAAACCTAAAAAAAATGCCATAACTTCACATCAGTGTCCACAGTGTGCATGCCATATTAACGATGCCACTTTGAGTGTTGGTGGGGGTTCTATGAGAGCATCCATTTTGCACTCAGAATTCAGACACTCCGGGAAAATGGCGGTCAGTAAGCACTGCACATTTATTTGCTGCATTTGACCCGCAGGCCGTTTCCTGGCCACATGCAGGAGAAGTCGACAGTGGTACGTTTAGATTGGTTTCAGCTAACCTGCCAATTAAATGTCCTCATTTACAACATTATAATAAGATCAGATGATCTGAAAACTAACCATACCAACTGCAGCTTCCTGTTTCAGGAGGATCCCAGACACAGAGCTAACCTAGAAGGCTTTATCCCTAACTGGACACTTGAGATATGTGTTATGTGTGTTATGTGTCAGTATGTATCAGGCCAATCACAACAGCTGGTCAGTCTGACGTCATGTTGCCTGAGCTCATTACTATTCAGGAGCTGGGTAAAGGATGCTGATAGCCAGGATCTCATTGGCTAGCTTTTAGCCAATTAGAGTCATTTTTGTAATTAATTTAATAAATGGTAGTTATAATTTTAGACGGTTCTCTATCTTTGAAACTGGTAAAGTGAGGACTTATGTAAAAATAGAAATGATGGGATGAACTTAAGAAAGAGTAGAAAGTGTGTACGTCTCTGTTGAGTTGCAAAAAGCTTTAACATCTAAAATAATTAAAGGTCATGAAGTAATTTGATTAAAATGTAAAATAACTAGGATTGTAGTCAAGTTTTTAGTTCCATTTAGTTTTGTCGGATTTCTGGGTGATTCTATGGGGATTATAGGATAGGCAAAAATAATTCAGCCTATTCCTTTTTTTTTGTTAGCTCCGCGTGCAAATTGTGGAAAATAATTGTTTCTTTCATGTGTGTTAACCAAAACAAAAAAATTCATCATGATCATCCTCATCATGCTGAACAAAGTACAGTCCATAGTGATAGTAGAGATGAGCTGGAGAGCTGCTCCAACACTTACTTTCCACAGTGATTTACACACAGCGGACATCATGCAGGGAGGTAGTTATGGATGTAATAATCAATCGACCACAGATCATTATTCGCTGATGTTTGAAATACGTCTTTGGCGATTGATTGTTACTTGTGCTTTTGTGCCACTTGACAGTGACTGATCACGCTCATTATTCTTTAACAGTGCATGGACGGTCCGCATTATAGTGGTCTATTAGGGGACTCATTTTGAGCATTCCAGTAAACCTTTCGAGATTACGCATGTAGACCTGTAGTACATTGACGACATGATGAACGGAGGCCCACAAATCAATGGCCAGATGTACTCAAAACAGACAGAGAGCATGCAAGCCGTCCGGTTTATACTACACACAGACCGTTCATACAGAAGATCACAATATCACACAGACACTCACGGATGCTAAAGTAGCGCTTGATAGCACCAGCTAAAGGGGATGTGGCGATTTGCCGCAAGGTTGTGAGACAGTGTCAAAGAAAATGCCCATTTGTGTGACGTCCTGTTGTGATCTTTAACCCCACCAATGTTGCACAAGACTACTTTATATTTTGCAGGTAATGTTTTCCCATAAAGATCTTGAGACTTCAAACTGCACTTAAAGTTTCAGTTCATGGAGAATGAGAGAAAGAAAAGAGACGGAGAAACTGAGGAAGCAGTCAGCTGTTCCACAAACTCCCGGGCAGTTCAGTGCTTGTTGTTTCAAAACTTTTTGGTGGCAGCAATAGAGGCAGTGGTGTTTCCTGTTTCCTGTACAGGACTCTTATACCATCTAAAAACACTCCACCGCAACAACACGGACTGAAACAAACATGCTCCCAGTGCCGTTTCACGGTTGACCCGGGAGGGTCAGCTGACAGGAAGGCCACATCAGGCTGCGTTAGCACCCAGTGAGGTGGGGGAGTCGGCCCCAGAGCCTCAGAATCAGTCAGTGGCAACCACAACTTTCCGCCACTGACTGAGACTTGAGTGAATTTCTTCTGAAAAATTGAATGTGTGCATTGGGCATCAATGGGACAAACGGTGTTGGGAGAGTCACTTGGAATCGATAATCAATTACCCTTTGATTAAGTAAAGAATTACTTCACTACACAAGTGCTTCATTAAAAGTAATGCGTTACATTTCTCGTTATAAATGTACCTTCATCACTCAGTCCAGGTCCATGCATTCATAAATCCTCCACGTCACATTTTATATTGAGTTATGGGTTATTACTAGGGTTGCATGCTATTGACAAAATGGCATATTGCGATATTGAGCATGAATATCATGATATGGATATTCATTTACATATTTTTAACCATGTATAAAAACACAAAATAAATACATCTAAATAGATTAATAGAATATCAAAACAATACGAAGGTTTATTTAAAGTGCAACGCATTCTCATTAACCGGTCCTTGTAATATTGTATGAAAAATGCAGTTCACACTCTCTGTCAATCTGCTTTATCCCTTATCTCCCTCTCCACTCATGCTGTTGAAGTGTGCACATGTGACAGGGCAACTAAAATATGAGGGCACATGCGCATCTCTCCACAAAATAAACGCAATATTGCGTACTTTGAGACATTTTCAATATTGATATTGCACAACGTGATATTGCGTGCAACCCTATTACTAGCACAACAGGAATAAAAACAGATATGTGGGGTAAAGAAATGTTCAGTGTCTTTCTGTGGAACAATCGGTAAATCCGGTTTTAATCAGTAAAATGAGTTCCAGAGCTGAGCGGAGCAGCCAGAGCAGACTGGTGGGGAGACAGAGGTTGCACTATCAGCCCTCCAACTGTAAGAACCGCTCACTGGAGTACCCTGGTGCCGCCTTCTCTGTTAGGCATTAATGCGTGAATATAATTAGACAGCAGAGAGAGAGGGAGGGACTGCACACTGCATCCAGCAGAACTAAGCAGGCTAGCTGAGCAGAAATGGCTAAAACATGACATGAAAAGACATAAAAAAAAGAGAGAAAACATATCTGCCTGTTGCCGTGAGGATGACGTAAACTGCAGAAAACTTTACAGGCATTTTACAAAGCCTGCCAGACGTTTCTAGAACGACGTCCGACCTCCTTGAAGGCCAGTGGTGTCAGTTCATTTCAGTACGCTGTGAAGATAGCTTTAAAACTCGAACATTGTTTATCCATATTTCCCACTGGCAGCAGGGAGAGTTGGAGCGAGTAACAAACGCTACAAAAAAAGCCTTCCTGCTACATTCCAAAAAAGTGCATCGTACAGTTCACAGCTGTATGTGATATAACTATCTCATTAGAATATCCATCACTAGACATGCTGCTGTAGCAAGCATCTTACTATCGCCAACATTGTTCTCATTCATGTTTGAGGTAACAAATAATATATCCATTCTGTACACACATTTCAAAAAAATATACTGACAGCTGCAGCAGAGGAAATTACATTACATCATTGGGCACAGAAACAGCCAATGATTAGACAATATTGGCCCTATTTTATCAGGAAAAACTATAATAATAATAATAATAATAATAATAATTGTAAGTTTAACCCTTGTGTTGTCCTCGAGTCAAATTTGACAAATTTTTTTTAGTTTTTTCATCACAAAAAATGGCTCTTTGAAATAAGATGAAGATGTCAACATTAGAAATATCAAATAACTTTGGAAAAAACATCCAAAAAAGGCACCCACAACATTGAAAAAGTGGCAAAAATGTCAGAAAAAGCGCTAACTTTTCTTCCTGGTTGACGGGAAGACAACACAAGGGTTAAACAACGACAACACTTTATCAGATCCTGACAGGCAACAACTTACAGGTAAAAATGGGGTCTTATTTTTAGCTATGATGAGAAATAAAAAAAATGCAGAATTTTCAGCAGTGTAAATATGAAAGTAGTTTATATTTTCATAAAATACTGTCTGGACCTGGGCTCAACTGAAAAAGCAAGCCTGTTTTACGGTGTCAATTCTGTTGTACCCCATAATAATTGGAATGGAACATTTTTCCATTGTTTTCTAGTGTATTTAATCTTATGAAAATGATAAGCATTGAGAATGAAAATCCTCTCCAAAGGGTTTAAGAGCAAGTTAAATTTTAATATATATAATACCTCCAGAGTCAGGCTGTATACTAGTTAATATTAATTAATATTATTTTTTTTAACCAGTTTTGTTAATTGGGGCTTCAGTTACTCAAGTATAATATCCAATTGTCAGAAATACCAGGAAAATGCTAAAAAAACAAACATTTTTTCACATGTAAATCTGTAAACTATGTTTATTTCAACCAAAACTGGAGTTGTGATGGTTGGAAAAGTGCTTAGACGGCCCAAAACGGCTTCTCAGAGTTTTATTTTGTTTCTGTTGACTTTGAAATTAGTGGATAAAATGACTGTTCATTTGTTTAAAAATAGGATCTTACTCTTTAACAAAAAGGTCGACCTCCTTAGAAATCCTTTCCATAATGTTGTCAGACACTAAGCATATTAATCTGAGCCTGTTAGTGGCCAAAGGAGCACGAGAACCAGGAATAAAACTGAACAGCTGACCCTGACCTCTAACCTGCCTCTGGAGGGAGCATGACAAAATACCATTCCTCTACCAAGGAAAATAGTAGAGCACAGTATTATTACTACCTTCACATTCAATATACAGTACATCCCACTAAATTAGACAGAAACTGGAGGTGCCGACAGGCAGGTGTGTGTGGGTGTGTGTGTGTGTTCACAGAGTTGGAAGGTGAAGGACATTTAGTCAGGTGTGAATGAAGCTCAAAGAAGATCTTTTTGGGAAATTGTTTAACACCTGCCGAACGACCGGCTGCTACTTGCCGTCAGTGTGTGTGTGTGAGTGTGTGTGTGTGTGTGTGTGTGTGTGTGTGTGTGTGTGTGTGTGTGTGTGTGTGTGTGTGTGTGTGTGTGTGTGTGTGTGTGTGTGTGTGTGTGTGTGCCTGCCTTCTCTTTCACTGTTGCACTTCTTCCCATGCACATGTATATCTTTCTCACTCTCACGTTCTCACAGTCAGTTCATACAGCGTCTCGCAGAGACTGAGGGGGTATCAGTGTGATGGCCATCAGGACAGGATGAACAAACTGAAAATAGCATGTCCAAGTCGAGGCAAAGAGTGCTTATCACGCAGGGAGAGGAAACCAATATAATTCATATTACGGACTAGGCTAGCCTTTAGTTGCTGCGTCTTCTTTTTGGTAGGAGCCCAGGTTAGCTAACCTCTGTAACAGCTGACTTTAATGTTGACAGTGACTGATCACAAAGATAGAGTGGCAGTCCATAATAGAGAGGAGCTAAGCTCTCCATCATCCAGCTTAAGACAGACAATCAATCAATCAATATATCAATCAATTTGTCACATGAAATTGGACAAGGTACAATTCCAGGAACATATCCAGAGTCGGCAGTAGACAGGAAAGTTGATTTCCAGATCTGTGCTGCCTTCCCCTCATGCATATCTCCCCCTCCTCACTTACACTGCCTTCACAAATACTAACATGCACTTAGAATAAGTAGGTGGCAGTCTCTATCCTCTCATGAATCTGTAGCTGTGGGTGTGTGTTTAGCCCGTTATTTACATACTCTACTACCAGGAGAAAGTTAGTTTTGTCTCTAAAACTGAATGGCTTTGTTTGGGTTGTTGTTTTTGAGCAGTATGCATTGTTCAAACTGTTTTAATGCAACAATGATATTTGACCTGGCAGGACAGATCAGCATTGTGATCTGCTAGTAAACCCCCCTCCGCAAATGGAGCAGAGTAGTAAAAAACTTGCTTTTTTTCTATGGGGATCACTAAAAGGAGCACAATTGGCATTTGTGAGGGCCTAGGGAGGTGTTCCAGGACTAGATGGAAAGATTATACATTGGGAGCTGCAGCCCCAGCAACCCCATTTGAACCCAATTATATGTTCATCAAAATCCCATTGATGCTCCCCACATAATAAAAATTATGTTGGGAACAGCATGCGCTTCACCAAAACGAAGAGTTCAAAAGCAATGACTGTATGTATGGTCAGCAAGCATCTGTAATGCTAGCATCTGTTTGAATGTAGGTGGGATACACACACAGGTTACTAATTGGCTGCGACATGGGAAACAGGCCAAGTCACATGTTCTATTGGCAACTGTGTGTCTGAATAACTCATGTTGATTTAACAGCACTGCATGGAAAGATGTACATACAGAAAGGAGACTCACTCTCACATATTGCTCATAGAAGTATGCAGACATAATATGGGAGGGAATATGGTCTTTTCTGTCTCACTCACACACAGTCACACACAATGCGGGGATCAGTTCCAGAGCCTGGCTCCGAGCAGCAGTTTGAAGCATTCACACAGAGGATTTGCAGCATCTCCTTCTGCCCGGAACAAAGAATTAATAGCAGCCTTCTGCTTCAAGGGTGCAACCTCCAACACTTTCTTCTGCTTACACATAGATTTCTGTGCTTGAGCATGGGGTTGAAAGCAGTCACCCTTACAAAAACTAGTTTTGCCTTCAACACACCTTGGAGACAATTGGTCGCTGGCGGAGAGCTTAAATTGTAAAGCAGCAACACAACGAGTTTTGTTAACGTTAACAAACACTTCTGTGCAGCTCGGAGTGGAGTGATGAGAAAACTGATGCTGCTACCAATAATCTTGCCTGGATGTTAAAAGAGATCAGCAGTTATTGGTCTGTGTTGTGGGTTAAAGGGGTGGTTCAGAATTTTAGACATAAGACCTTTTTTTTTACAGTGTGTTTTTTTTTATCAGGGGAGACAGTTTTCAACACAGTCCTTCCAGTTGCAGAGTTCGCTGGTGCTAGGCTAGCGTTAAGTCAACAGTATCTGCCAGCCTGCCATTAAAAAAAGTCTTACCCACTCCACAGTGCAGCAAAGGCAAATAAATTACAACGCCAGACTATTGATGTAAATGTCTGTTGAAAGAATGTTAGAAATCAAACTAACTGGCTATCGTGGAAATAAGGTCTTATGTCAAAAATTCTGAACCACCCATGTAACAACATTGGTTCATTCCAAGTTAAAGGGTTAAAACTTTATAAAAGAGCTGTGCGTCACATCAGGGAGGACAAGAAAGACTAAAGCTGCCATTTTACTGCGTCAATAGCCAAGAATCTGTTTTAGGTTTGATGCACATCAGAGAAAAGAACGTCCACACTTGGACGGTGCAGAGCGACAGTGGTCTCGTTAGCTGCCACACAGTGACAAATGATCCCTCTTAAATAGCACAGAGACATTCACACTGTATGCCTGGATGTGCAAGGACAGACACAGACAAAGGTTGGGCCATGTCTACTGCAATGGCACGACTTATCCAAACTGAAACTAAAATCCTGTGGGCACAGACCCACTATAGGAGCTATAACCACCACCTTTAAGGATAGAAGGATGTCATCTTATCTGGGCAATATATTAGTTTGATATTGTGATATGAGACTACATATTGGGTTAGACTTTGGATATTGAAATATGGCTAAATTGTAGTATTTTCCTGATTTAAAGGCTGTATTACAGATGTCATTTTCTGAACTTAGGCTGCTGTAGTGGTTTGATTATTTGCCTTTAACCACTTAGTCATTTTATCCAAACTATTTATCTCAAGTCTCAACCTTAACAAGCAGTCTTACCAAGACTGAACACAAACGCTGACATAATGAGAAAAGTCTTCATCTGACTCCCTGCTATTTGGACATAACGTTCATTACATGAACCACTGAAATGTACACTACAAAGGAAATTCCAGAGTGTTCTACTATTTATTAAAGTGGCATCTGCGGGTCTGTACTGCTGCTGTTTAATAGAGGAGTGTAAATTTCAAACACAAAGACCCTCTAACATGATATATATCAGTAAGACTACGTTTCTACCTCTCTGGGTTCAAATATAGCATTGTGCACAGCTGTCAGTTTTTTTAGAAAAGTCTTCATTTACACGTGTACCTGTGTCTGTCGTCAAGCTGAAGCCCACGTTAGCCAATCAGAATCACTTCCTCTCTCATCTCTCCTCTCTTCCTCACTTCCTCGGCTGCCTAAACCTCCGTTTGTCTCAGTTCATTACATGCAAACAAAGATTTCCAAAATCTCCACTCTGGTTGGAGTTTTTAGAAAGACTCGTTTTCAGAGGCGAATTCTCCGTTCGCCTGTAAACGAAGGGCACAAGCGTTTTTTTTTCAAAATAACCATGTCTTTTAAACGGGGTCTAAAGCAACAAAACTAAATGAGAGATTAGGATATTGACATTTGGGAACTGCGTTTATCGTCTGCTTATTTAAATTGTAGGAAAATACACTGTGAAATTTTCTGTTTAATAATCAAGGTAGTCAGCATGAGCTGAAACACGTCCATCTAATTTGCTGCTGTGCATTATGAAAAAGTTGACAAGCTGAAATGGGTGTGCTCATGACATCATCTGCAAGTTGTATGATTTTATGAGTCGGCACCTTAAGATTCCAAAGACTATCGAGTTGAAGCCGCCCCTTTGTTTGCTTGAAAATTTCATGTGCATAACTGAAGAGAAGCTGCCAGTGTGCATGTGTGTGAGCGATAATACTTACTACTTGTAAGTCTCGGAGCGCACATATTCAAACACATGGGAGACGCCCAGCTGGAACTGGTCTGCGATGGGAGTGACCCAGGGATTATTCTCTGCTTTAAACACCTGCTTAGGACCAGTCAGATCCAGATTACCTGCAGACATATAGACACACACACAAGCACATTTAATAGAGCTGATTACACTCATCAGGCTGGGTTCAGACAGGGAAACAGCAATCTGCCGAATTTCCGCAGGGTTGTGCAACGGGGGGAGTGTTGGCCCATGTTTGTGACGTCTTGTTGTGTTAACTGCCTAATGTAGCACAAGACGTCTTTATATTTCAATCCTACTGTCTTCCGTCAGATGGTTTATAGATTTCAACGTTTTCGACCGCACTTGACGGCAGCTTCACGGAGAAAAAGAGAAGGAATACAGACAAGCGAAGAAAAAAAAAAACGTTAACCATTCCCCTTTTACACAAACTCCCGCGCAGTTCAGTGCTTGTTGTTTTAAAACCTTCCTGTGGCAGTGATTTTTCCCGTTTTCTGCACGGAACTCTCACACTGCACCAAAACAAACCGACAAGTCTGATCTCCGGTTACATTGATGACATTGCTGGTCACTGCAGCGTCACTTGCATGTGCCACCTGCGGCAAACCACCCCCCTGACGCAGCCTAAATAACTACCCTCATTTACCCCTGTGTTTTTGCTGCACCGCATGATGGTCGACGCAGGCTGTGTGAACACCCACTAATACTGTGCAGTTCACATTCACACAGGAGTAAAGAGCTGTCAGTGTCGGGTACAGGGAAGTAGATTTAGAATTGACACGTTCTCTGGAGGAGTTCTCCTCCGCATGTTGAAAATATGACAAATAGATCTTTGAGCCTTTGAAATTTGAACCTATGCAGTTCATCATTTTAACCAGCACAGACAGTAGCCACTGGTTCGCAGATCCTAAAACACCCCTACTGTAAAACCAACAGCAACAATCCTCTGTCCAAAAGAGATATTAGGCAGGTGCTGTGGATTTTGACTATAGTCCTGTGTGTGTGTGTGTCTGTGTGTGTGTGTGTGTGCGTGTGCGTGTCCGTGTGCGTGCGTGCATGGTCAGTACCGAGTTCTGGGGGCAGGACGGTCAGTCGGTTGCCCTGGATGTGAAGCTCCTTGAGTTGAGCCAACTCCCCGATCTCCTTGGGCAACGAGATCAGATCGTTATCTCTGAGACTCAACTGGAAAGGAGGAAAACCAGAAGAAGAGCAGGAGAGGACACACTTGTTTAACACACAATGTCTGACACTTACACAGGAAACAAGAGCATTGTTAATTAGTTTTAAGCACAATGCTGGACTAACATATTCCTGAATGTTCCTAAAACACTTTACTACAGGGACTAAATGATTTGTTTTTTCTTTTAGAAAGGCGAGCGCCGTGTCTGGTTTTTAGAGCTGAAAATTATCCATTTCAGACTCTGAATCACAAGATGTCTTTCACTCCTGGTTAGAGAATTTTAAACTGACGTGACATTGTGTCACTTGCATTGACACTAACTTACTATTTGCAGCTTGGTCAGCTTCCCAATGTCGGCAGGCAGGGCCTCGAAGTCATTGTCACTCAGATAGAGAGCGCGAAGTGTGGCTGCAAAACAAGCATCTCTGTTAGTCTGTGTGTGTGTGTGTGTGTGTGTGCGTGTGAGTGTTTATGGGAACGTCCTAAGCAGAGAGAAATTTGATCAATAGCTGCAGTCGAGCCTGATTAATAATACTGCCTCACAAACTGGACAGAATCAATCCCCACAGACCTTCTGCTGGTCTGCCACAACAGCAGACAGCTTTGTCAACGTGCAATGAGCAAAAGGGTCAACCCTGTATGTGCGTGCGTGTGTGCGTGCGTAGATGGGTGGGGTGGGGTATACCGTATTACCACCCATCCCTAGCGTGGACTAGAAATAGTAACCAAAACATTGTAGTTGGGATACAAGCTAAAACAGTGGAGCAGAACAGCTGTCCATCACTGTCAGCATGTGGAGAGCCAGGACTCTGGGTATGTGTATATGTGTGTGTGTGTGTGTGTGTACACTCACTGAGGTAGAAGAAGTTTCCAGGCAGCGAGTTCTGGTCCAGGTTGTTGTAGGTCAAGTCCAACACTTCCAGAGATGGCAATGAACCAAATCCTCTGGGCAATCCGCTCAGACGGTTCATTCTACAAACACACACACACACACACACACACACACACACACACACACACACACACACACACACACACACACACACACACACACACACACACACACACACACACACACACACACACACACACACACACACACACACACACACACACACACACACACGGGGGGGGGGTTAGAAGTCTGTCTTTTTCGACACACACCTATTTCTGTAAGTGTTCATAACACTGTTTTACTGTGTTACCTTTGGTGTGAACAACCATGTGCAGTGCCATGGATGTCTTCGAGGAGAGACAGAGTGAGCAGCCCTGTCCTCGTTAGCTTACTTCATTACATCTCAGCTTTTCACTCTGTCTTTGATTATGGACATCCAGAACAGAACACTTTTGCAACACTCTGTACAAACTAGCTCAAACCCATTTTTGGAATTTTCATTTAATCTATTGTCAATTTAAAAAATCATAGGGCTGGGCGATTCATTGAAAAAACGGTTAATTTCATACTTTTTGGGGGGAAATTCACTTTTTACAACTATCTTTTTTAAAGACATTTTAATTTTATGCAATGTGTGCTTTGTTTTCCATTGTTCGAAATATTCAATAAATAACCACAAATATTTCTTGTTCTGTGTGTTTCCTTCAATCATTTTAAAATCAAAAAGAGAAGATATGCACTTGGACCAAAATATCTCACCACCAAAAGTTAAGTATATTTACAGTACAAACATTGTCAATGAACTATGAGGGCAAAAAAGTATTAGTATTAGTAACAGTAGTTTGCTGCCTGTATCAGATAGATAAAAAAATAAATACTAATGCTAAAGAGTGTTATTTTAACATTTAAATATGACATAAAAAAGGAGTCTGAAAGCAGCATTAATATTATTATTGCGCATCTTGAATGGCAGCATAATACACAACATGTTATTGCAAGTTTAGGAAAAATAGATACTGTTATTGCATGCTAACAAATAAATACTGGTCCACAAGGCCCACTGCAGGGGGTTATTAAGGGGGGTATTTTGAGTTCAGGAGTCTGATGGCTTATGGGAAGAAGCTGTTGCAGGATCTGGCCGTTCTGCACCAGATGTTGCCAAATCTCTTGCCAGAGGGCGGCAGAGAAGACAGTCCATGACAGGGATAGGGAGGTCCGTTGTGATGTTTTTGGCCCAGGCCAGACAGCGTTTGTGTGCGAGGTCCTGGGTGGAAGGCAGTGACGACCTTATGATCTTTTCCGCTGCCCTTTCCACTCTCCATACAGTCTTCCAGTTTGAGGTTTTGCAGTCCCCAAACGAGACAGAGATGCAGCTGGTCAGTACTCTCTATAGTGCCTCTGTAGAAAGTGTTGAGGACAGGAGGGGAAGGTGTGCTCTTCTCATAGGGCAGAGGAAATGAAGACGCTGCTGCTGTGCTGTCTTCACAAAAGAGGCGGTGTGGAGGGACCATGACAGACTGTCTGTGATCTGCACCCCTAGGAACTTAGTGCACCGTGGTGGTGTAGATGAGGAGTGGTGTGTGACTGTGCCTACATTAGCTTTAAGATCTTGGAGACATAGTCCCTTGGTAGCCAAAGGGTTACAGCGCGTGCCACATTACTACAACACCCCGGGTTCAAGTCCTGCTTCCAGAACTGTGTCATACCCATCCTTCTCCCCCGTTTCCAATCTGCCTAAACGACAAATGGTTAAACGCTGCTTTGTTCACCAAAGACACCTCAACATGTAGACAGGAGGAGCCAGGGACCAAACCGCCAAACCCTGTGTTTGCTGGATGACCGGCTCTACCCCAAGTAGTTTCTCAACAGCACAGCACTATTTCTCCACAGCACTAGCTAGGAAACGGGGGGAAAAAAAACGCTTTAGCTGTTTTGTATATATTTTTTTTAACAGGGGGAGGGGTGGGGGAGATCTTCCGTGTCTGTCAGGCTTTATCCCAGCAATGTACATCCATTGAGCCAGACTAACCCCTGAGCCACAGCAGAAAGTAATGTGATGGTTTAACAACTAATATCTCTAAGATTACTGTGCATTGCTGTGCTAAAGTGGCATTTAACTGACCAGTATTCATTTGTTCTTCTATAATCAATTACAGAAACCATGTAAAACGTGGGACCATATTACTAAATCGTCTAATAGTCCCCAGTGGTCCGGGTTTGTGCAATTGGTTTGTTGCTTGTCCTTGTGGACTAACAATCACCCACATATGTGACAAAATCAGTAGGAAGCAGCTCAAAGACCTGGACAGACAGATTAGCAGACAGGGAGGATTTGATGATGTCAGAGACACCAGCTGAGTTTCTGCACATATATGGCTATGTGTTTGTGTGTGCATGCAACTGACAGGTCACAAGGATGACTCTTCTATTTCAATTCTATTATGTGTGTTTGACAAATGAGATTAAGCACTCACATGACACACACACAGACACACACACACGAAAAACAAACAGACGATGAAAAGTGAATGCACAGCCTGAATATCAGTGGGAGGCTTACACTATCCAGATGATGTTTGTCTATGGATCAATACACACCAAGGCTCCGCTCCTAATCCTCCTGTCACTGACACCCTGCCTGTGGAAGCCTGCACTCACATCAACACGCACATAAAGCCAAGGGGGTTTATGTGCGCCCTTGGCATCCGGAAAGCGTACCTCCAACCTATGGGGAGATTGTAGGCTAACAAGCCATCACCTTCTGTTAGCAATCCATTGACTCCCATTCATTTTGGTGCCACTATGACAGCAAATTACGTTACATCTGAAGTGTTTAAAGACTTTATTTTTCCATTGTTCATCACTAAACAAACATGACAATGTATAAAAGGCTCCGTTACCTTGTAGCTCACGTAATGGCTCCGTAGCAGACGTATTTATAAAAATAGGCTTACTATTATGTCATAACCACGCAACTTGTCAGTATTCGCACAGTGCAGTGATTTGCTCAGCCCCATCTTTCTCTCTCATAAAAAAGGAACGGACCAATCTATGAACATCTACAGGAGAGTCTTTCACATGTTCACCTGGAACTCTCAAACAGCAAGTAAGTCTGTGTCTCTCTGCAGTTGTTTTTCACAAACGTTACTTACGATAGCTGAAGTTGGCGCTTGTTGCAGCAAACCTCTGCCAGACCAGCACAATGTCAGTTAACTTCGACCTGCCCGGTTCTATGTGAAAAAACAGCTGCACAGAGGAACAGACTTGTTGGATTGGAGACTTGCTGTTTTTGAGTTCCAGAAACAACTCATGGCTACGTATGCTAGCTGTGTGCAGATGCCATGCTTCGCAGCAGCAGACTGTGGGTCCAGTAGACTGACGTTCTCTTCGGAATCACGCTCTCCTTCCCCCCTTTCGGACCCCTCCCCTCCATGCCAAAACAGCGACTGTGGATTTCCACCAACTGCAGAATAGCTGTGGATTGGCTCCGCTGCGTGTCATCTCCACTGACGGCTGAAGTCACCAGAACCCACAAGATCTCGCGAATTCACATATGATCGCATGATATAACATGATGTAGTTTCTATAAACAGAACCACAAAACCTCTGACCTGTTGCTATTATGATATTTTCAAGGTGTAGTGCAGGGAAATATGGAAAAAAAAGAGTCCTTTTATTGCTGTTGTGTGGCTGTGATGGGAGCTTTGCTTTCGGAAAAATACATATTTGACCGACCCACAATGCTGCACTAAAGTATGACTATCAAATGGCTGAAGATAAATATCAATTTTACAAATACTGGAACAACAGATTTGACACATTACAAATGTGGTGCAAAGTGAATGACTTATGCAACTGAACTGGTTGAGATGTATATGTAGAGCATGTTGTTTTGCTATGGCTCTTAAAATGAATGTGAAACCTACCTAGACAGGTGGAGTCAACTTCCATGTTTTGGTACGGTGGTTTTCTACACCTGATGCTAACCGTATGGTAGAACACATGAACTGTAAAGACCACCTTTTCAAGTGGACTTGGGCATGAATGTGTTCAAAATTCACATCATCTAACGAGCAGGACTTTGGGGTCGACTTTAGGATTGGAATCCAGGTCCCCGATGTAATAGCCCCATTGAATATTCCATTTTATTTTTATATTTCATATTGTCCCTTGTAAGTTTCTTCACATAAACAAAAGTATTGCCAACATAAATAGGTGAATGAGAAATCATCAAAATGTAGAAAAAGTGTTTGACGCTGAAGATATCCTACCCCCCACTTTCATGTGTTCCCCCACAAAGGTGCATTCTGAGCCAGGAAAAATATACTGTATATATTAGACTACTCTCCTGGGTGGAGCTCTCAACCCCCCCCCCACCCAATGGTAAACCCACAATGTGTGTGTTTATGAAGAAAACAGGAGAATAATCAGACAGCAGACAAGCCTGGCCTCAGGGCAGCAGTAAATAAACAGTGTGTGTGTGTGTGTTTGTGTGTGTGTGTTAACCAATTTAGAATGGGACATACCCAAGGTTGAGGTGTTTCAGCTTCTGAAGACTGCTGATCTGAGTGGGCAGGTCTTCTATCTGGTTGTTGAACATGTTCAGAACCTCCAGGTTCTTCAGCTCGGAGATGTTAGCAGGCACCGCTGGGAGACACAGAGGAGATATATAAATCTCACACTCACACACACCTCTTCAAGACAGAAGTGTGGTTAGCACTCATCAACAGCCCCTATTCCTGACAGTCAGCGTGTCGTCATTAGCTGCGGGGCTCTAACAAACCTGCTGTAATTAATGAGTCGATTAGCGTCTGCATGTTGACGTTCCAACAGTACACATATTGCGTATTGTCTCTCTTCACTTCCTTCTGCAGTTTTATTGCCCCGTGGTCTGCGGCCACAGATCAATGGGCTGATAACAAAGAGCACGAAGTTTATCGGATTATCACACTGATCAATGGAATGAGAGAGGGGGAAGCAGTGGAAGACAGACGGCCAGGCCCTGACCTGAATGCTGCCAGGAGAATGAGTGTCGGAGAGGTGAGGTCCGGGCATACTGATACTATATCAGTTGTCACCTGTGTGTGTGTGTGTGTGTGTGTGTGTGTGTGTGTGTGTAGATCACACCAGATCGTTTAACCTGCTTGGTAAATTGTTTAATACTGCTACCAATATCAATACCGTGACTTCGATACCTGTTCCTGAACGATACTTTTTTACTTGAGTTTCCTGCGTGTCTCCATGACATGTAACGTTAGACAGCCAATCACAGGTCTTCGTAGAAGCTTACTGAATGCAGATGAAATTTACTCACTAGGTATTGAAATTAGGTATTAAATCACAAAGCATTTTTCTAATATTGACACTTTAGAGGCAATTCGGTTGGTGCCTTAAACGTAGGGCTGCACAATTAATCGAATTTTAATC
>NW_022605576.1:970714-972653 GCF_008692095.1 Etheostoma spectabile | reverse complement strand
TTTGGACTTCCCACGATCAAATTTGCGCGATCAAGCAATTATTTTTAATAAAGCGTCATTTCATAGAACGCTCCGGGTTTTTTGCAAAGCCCATCTCCCGCTCCGTAAAGCCGTCTGCTCATGAGCCAGTCAGAGTAGTTCAGTTTCTAGATGTAGACGGTCCCAGAGGACAGAGTAGCGTGAGGACAACTCAACAGATAGCAGTCGGTAATTAGTCAGTCTCCAGGTTTACCAGTTTACCTTAAACGCAACACTTTGTCCCATCTGTTGTTTTTCAGACAACAGCAGTGAGCAGTGCTAGTTGGTGCTAGTTAGCGTCTGTTAGCTGTTAGCTCCTCTAGGACGCACCGGTGCTAATGTCCTCGCATCCGCTGCAATGCTGTTTATATGGATATGGTTTCATTTTGCGTTACATGACCCATTTCGTCTGTAAAGCCGTGCCTGTGTGGGATCTTTCTACTCTCTCTCCTCTTACTCTCCGCGCCCCGCCACACAGCGGCCGCCGGTCCACACTTCTGATATTTGTCTACAGTTTTAAAATTTTTTTAACACAGCTGTATATTGTTAAGTATGAGGGGCAAACCAGTATTTGTACCAGTGTTTCCATGGTAACCCTGCTATCGCGGCCGCCACGGCGAAGAACACAGAAGAAGTTATTGAATGCAACTAACTTCAGTTGGTAGAGTAACAGCGTGAGACGGAGCTGCTGGACCGAGACCGGGACCTGGACCTGGCCCAGAGATGTGACCCATGGCCAGAATATCATAGTTCATAAAAATGCAGCGCAGTGAAGATACAGACGTTTCATACACACGACGTGTGTATCCAGCGTTCGACCCGTGCTGGACCCGTTCATAATGATCAGCCGTCTCTCTGTGAGTAGCGTCCATCACACTTCCTCTCGCAGTTATAAATAGCCTATGTGACGATAAAATTTGTTTTGGTTAAAATCAACAAATAATCGTGAGAATAATCGCGATCAAAATTTTGATCAAAATAATCGTGATTATCATTTTGGCCATAATCGTGCAGCCCTACTTAAACGTATTGAATTTGCTACCTAGTCCTAGCACTAATTGTATGACTCATAAGCAGCCTACACATGATCTGCAGTAAAACTGCTCTGCACTGGCTCTCCCATTGTTTAATCATATCATAGCACATCGTCCCAGCCGTACTTGATAAGAGGAGACAAAAGCGATTCTTGCGAGTTCAAAGATGTGAAATTGTAAGTAAAAACCTACAAAGCAGGGATGCACAGAATCCAGGATTCGCCTAAATATTGGGTTCTGTGACGGGGTTGGGTTTCTGCCGAACCTTAGAATTATTTTTTCCAACGAACCAAACCCTAAGATTGCACTTGGCGTGCTACTCTGGTCGACGTGATGACGCCGCCGTTGATTACGGGAAGGTGTTGGCGTAGGTGGAGTGTTCGATGCAGTAGGCTGTGAGAAAGTGATAATGGAACTTGTGAGAAGAAAAAGTGATGTTTGGCAGGACTTTCAGTCAAAAGAAGGCCATTCAAGTCCAGCTACATGTTTAATTAACAATGCCCATTTGTCTGGTGGTGGCGAGGACCCTAAACACTACACAACATCGCTGCAATTACATTTGGGTATAAAACACCTGAAAGACTACAAGTTGTGCATTAATGAATCTACAGACTGCAACCAACATGCAGCAACTTCAGGACAGTCAGAGCACAGGACGCAGTTCAATTCATTAATGTAGTTACTGTGGTAATGGACTTAGGATGGGAGGAGGACTTGGGATTGGGTTTGGGCAGAATCTTAACCAGTGGATTTGTTATTTGGTCGAACCCCAAAATTCTGGAATCCGCGCATCCCCCTAATTTTCATTTCCCCTGAATTCAATCTAGTGGTTGAAATCAAACGTGCTGTGGTGCTCTCTGTGTGTGTGTGTGTGTTAACCAATTTAG
>NW_022605576.1:968043-970704 GCF_008692095.1 Etheostoma spectabile | reverse complement strand
ACATACCCAAGGTTGAGGTGTTTCAGCTCCTGTAGACTGCTGATCTGAGTGGGCAGTAAAGACGGTCTGGTTTTAAAAAGGTCCCGCTGGTTCACGGAGGATGTCAGAAATCTATTTCATTTAGCTGGCCCCCTCCCCTCTGTGGGCCACTGACCACGGCTCAATCAATGGACCACCACAACCTCCGATCCAAGCTGACATACCTCCAGTACTTATAAGGTCCTCCGTGCTATATATGATATTGATTTCCACATGGGCTCCTCTGGCCTGTTGTGTTAGTGTGACCTGGGGGAGCTGTGGGATTATCAGGTCATGTGCTGGTATGTTTGAGGAAGTAAACCCTGCAGCCCTGGGTGAAGACAGTGACCCAGCAGGTGACATTTAGGGTGCTTTTAAAACCTATACAGTCCCTGACAAAAGTCTTGTCGCTTGTGTGCAAATTGACCTGAAGTGCCATTGAAATATATTTCTAATCAAGAAATGGCTCATTTTAATCCCAGTGTGGGGTAGGATGAAAGAGGACGCATGGAAGACCAAACCAAAGAATATTGATGAACTCTGGGAGGCAGCAGGACTGCTTTCCTAGCTATTCCTGATGACTTCATCAACACATGGTCTGAATCCTTGCCAAACCGCATGAAGTCCTTCAAGCTCATGGAAGTCATACAAGATATTAAATTTGGATCTCACAGCACCACTATTTAATTTGCTGACATATTTTATTATTTGCAGTAAATTTGTTCAATTTCTGTATAGGCGACAAGACTTTTGTCTTGCCAAAATTTGACCTTACTGTCTTGTTTAAATAAAAAATCTTTTTTCAGTGCATTGAACATCATTTGGGAGGGTTTTAGCTTTTCATATGAGCTATTTCTTACACCAATTGATTAATTAAAAGTCAAGTTAATAGCAGGTGTTTCTACAAAATAGATAAGCGCCAAGACTTTTGTCAGGGACTGTAGTTCGGATGACTAATCGGATGCGATTCGGGGGGGAAGTTGCAACATTGTCACGCGGTGGAAATGGAACTGGTCTCAACATGACATTATGATTTTGCGTAAACATACACGCCACCTTCTGCTCTCAGAAATAATGGAACAATACCAATTTTACAACATCTTGGGTTTTCTGGTTCTGCTTTAGCGTTTCTAACATTTTAGAAGAAGGTGAACAATGAGCAGCTGACAGCGAGGGAAAGAGAGGTTAGTGACGGCTAGGCTAGTAAATACACTTTGTGTTTTTTGGTTCACTTCCTGTATTTGTCAGGAAGGTTGGGATCACGGTCTCACCTTAAGTTAACCAAACCCTATTGCGCTTGGAAGCGAACACAGACCCTTGTTTTCAAGTACCGGACTATGCAACAAAAACACTCCAGGGTTTGGTTAAAACGGTGTGTGAGCGGCCTTACTGTTGCTGTGTGAGGATGGGACATGGTTGGCACTGGGCAGCAGCCAGGAGAAGCGCTCCCTCTCTCTCCTTTCCAAAGGTTACTGGAACTCTTGACCAGGGTATCATTCAAAGATTTTCCATACCGGTAACAATATCAATACTTTAAAAAAAGAAATAACAGCCATACACATTACGGCAGAAATGGTTTTATCTTTAGCTCGTACTACGTGAGTCGTCTCTGTGTAACGTAGAGTTCTTCTGCGTGTCGCCACGATGTGAAACAATAGACAGCCAATCATAGACATTAGTAGATCTTAATAGGAGCATGCTGCATGCTGATTGGCTCAGTGGCGCTGATGAGATTTGCTCCTTTAGGTACTGAATGACGAGGCACTTTTTGATACAAAATACTTATAGAGCAGGGGTGTCCAACTCAACTTGAGGGCCACACTGGAAATTAAGAATCCCATCAAGGGCCAGATATGTAGAGTTCATTGATATGCTTTTATTACATAAAACATTATAAGATCTTTGACTGTTTTATTGCATATCTCATATAGTCTTCTCACTTCCAGTTTGGTCGACATAAAGCCCCAAAAAAGTAACTTAGCCATCATAGAAAAAAGTGACAGAAAAGGAAGAAAAAAGTGACAAAAACTTCCAAAAAAGGCGATAAAAAACAACAACTAGGTAGGCCAAAATGTATTATGAACCTAAATTGATATGCGAGACAGCTGAGTTACCGAGCATACCTTGAGAGTGCCTGCAGGTAGGTAACTACGCCAATTATGTTATCGCCATTTCTGTCTGATCTGGGCTATAAATAACCCAGTGTGAGATGTGTGTAATCTTTCCATCTCCAGCAGCAGATTAGAAAACCTAGCGGAAGGTGAGCATGTCCCCGGATCAGCGAGCACTGACGAAAACGTGCATGTCAAAGATTTTTTTATTTATATCTGATGAAAATCAAAAGCCAACCTCAACCAAGTCATGTGTTGATGTATTTGGTCTAACAATGTCCTTTATCTGAGGTGTTTCCTACCCATGTGGATTAGCCAATATTAAGGACTGAACCCATCATTCTATAATAATAAAAATATTCTTACTTTGACACTGTCTTGTCAACATTTCTATACTTGGAAGAAGATGTTTTCAGCAAGTGAGAATGAGTTCAGTTGAGCTTAAACGAAAGTGGAATTACATGACCTACCTAAAATGCTTTTATTGTTCGCATTGACAGAAGAAAGACTGCCGTGTGTATATATATATATA
>NW_022605576.1:952163-968033 GCF_008692095.1 Etheostoma spectabile | reverse complement strand
TATATATATATATAAATAAATGTCACAGCAACAAGTTTAATACATAAGTGAAACTTGATGTGGTTATTCAGTTTGTTACTTTAACAGTGGACACCCAGGTTGGTGTGAGTGTTGATGGGTGTGCGGTGACCTCTGCTGGTGCAAAACGCCATCACATCCCTTCCAATCAGCTGCTGCTGAACATGTGCATTGTTCCTGGTCCACAGGCCAGAGGAGCAACAGAACTGTGACTTTCTGAGTCTTGCCACCAATGGAGCTGGCTCTAGAGCTGTAATAATTCCAAAATGTTGCTGTACAATTCATTGTCTCAGAAATAAAGGGACAACAAAATAGAAAAAAAACATTAACTTAGGTATTACTTTTTCAAGCGTCACCGGACGCCACAATCTTCTGAACATAGTCATGTGGTTGTGTGGGGCTGATGGTCTTTATTAGCGTTGTGGCAACTCATTTGGCAGTGGCTTGCATGTAACGGGACATTCATCAATATCAAAAAGTCCCGCTCTACAGCTTTAAGTAAAGGATCCGAATGCTTCTCCCACTACTGACCAGAAATGTTTTTGATTGGCCAACAGTGCCTATCCAGGTGGCATTGTGTTGCGTCAAAAAGCTGAGCAAGGTTAGATATTCTTTTGCTGGACGACCCTTCGGCAACACAAAATAAATAAGACAAACCATTGCTTTAAATCACTGTTGCTGCTAAATCTCTACCTGACAAATCATTAAATGGCAAAACAACATACAAAGATTTAACAGAGTAATTCTGCATAACATTACAGGAGGACATATGCCCATAGCAATTAGAAACATGAAATATGCTCTGAGAGCTAATCTAGTCAGTCTGTAACTCCACACTGATTCACATTTGGCTGATGTGTTTGTCCAAAAAGACACTTGAACAACAAGCAAAACCCTGGTATGGTCCTTTAAGTTGTTAACATTCGGTCTGCAACAACAGAATACGATTTATATTCTCAATTATATTTATACTTTAACCTTTCTCTTAACTTAAACCTTTCTTCAAATATTTTACTGGTGTCGCATACGTGTAGTTAAAGGGTCATTATGTAATACTGACAGCTAGTGTTTAAAATAGTTACTGCAGTAACTATAGGTCGGGTAGAATCTATACACAACACACAGGCTAAAACACAGACAGAAATATTATCACGGAAGCCCTAAAAAGCCGTGGTTAGAAAAAACAGTTGCACATTACTACTAGTCTCGCAGACCTTCCTCCACTGCGCTGCGGGGGAAGGTCTGTTGAGTCCACACAGCATTCCTGGATGGAGAAATACATTCTCTGGTTTATTGGCAATTCTGTAAACCATTCACAAATAGCTTTGGCGGCGCTAAGTGCCGAACAGAGCCACGGTGCCGCTGCTAAATAACCTCAGGAAGGAACTTGTTTTGGTGGAACTAAGAAGTAGTTTTAGTCGTCAACAGAGAACTCAGATTGGACAGATAGTCTAGCTAGCTGTCTGGATTTACCCTGCAGAGACCTGAGGACCAGGTAACCATAGTCCTCAGATTGGACAGATAGTCTAGCTAGCTGTCTGGATTTACCCTGCAGAGACCTGAGGACCAGGTAACTATAGTCCTCAGATTGGACAGATAGTCTCTGCAGGGTGATCCAGACAGCTAGCTAGACTATCTGTCCAATCTGAGGACTATAGTACCGGTCCTCAGGTCTCTGCAGGGTAAATCCAGACAGCTAGCTAGACTGAGGACCAGGTAACCATAGTCCTCAGATTGGACAGATAGTCTAGCTAGCTGTCTGGATTTACCCTGCAGAGATCTGAGGACCAGGTAACCATAGTCCTCAGATTGGACAGACAGTCTAGCTAGCTGTCTGGATTTACCCTGCAGAGATCTGAGGACCAGGTAACCATAGTCCTCAGATTGGACAGACAGTCTAGCTAGCTGTCTGGATTTACCCTGCAGAGATATGAGGACCAGGTAACCATAGTCCTCAGATTGGACAGATAGTCTAGCTAGCTGTCTGGATTTACCCTGCAGAGATCTGAGGACCAGGTAACCATAGTCCTCAGATTGGACCAGATTGGAAAGCACCAGAACTATCCCAGAAGTGGAACGTTGTGGACTACATGACTACTGAGAGTGTGTGAGAGGCTTACCTGTGAGCTTGTTGTGGCTGAGGACCAGCTGCGTGATGTTAGACAGAGTGACTGCAACAACAGAACATCCAGTCAACACAACAGCACTGCAACTCACTCGGCACTTTGTTTACTCTGGCATCTTTCTTGTACACAATATTGTAATAAGGACTGTAATTAATAATATATTCACAGGAAATTCAATTTATAGTTGTATGTGGAGTAAAATGTACTATAGTTCTCTCTGAAATGTAGAGTAGAAGAAGAAAGTGGCATGAAAAGAAAAGACTCAAGTAAAGTACAAATTTGTACTTAAAAGGATCACTAAGGTCTATATAAAAGAGACTTCAGATACAGTATTCATCAATGAGGGGAGATGGCGGCAGGTTGATGACGTAGCTGCACGGCAAGGCACGCTAACCACGATGAGCCACGCTTCACTAAGCCTGTAAAGTAGAACCACTCTGTTTATGCCGTCCTAACCAAGTATTCCACTCTCATTTAAGTATACTAAACCATTGATCCTGCAAACCATGCCTCCGAAAGTTACAAAAGTAGATCAGATCAGGAGTTACAAGCCCGGACATGGAGGAGATGTATTGACATGGTCCATAGCAGCTTTATTAGAGAAAATCGGAAAGCCCTCTCTGCTGACTTCAACGCCACTATGGCAAAATTGGAGAAAGGCTTGATCACATACAAGCGACGGTATCCGACAATGTTGGATTGGGGCGCTCGAATTAAATGCTAACCTACAGGCAGAACGCCTGCTAGCTATGGAAATATCATGTGCCAAGCTAACTGAAAGCAATGCTAAATAGCTGCTAAAGTCACCGTCTGGAATCCCGTAGCCGCCGCAAAACACAGAGGTCTAGGCCTACCGGAGTCAATTGAGGGATATAATCCATCCACGTTCTTCTCTATGATCTGTTTGAGGTCTTCGGCAAGAAGATTCTGGATCTCCGCCGGAGTGCGACAGAGCTCACGGAGCCCTTGCAAAGAACCACAGCCGGGCCAACGGCCGAGACCGGTTCATCATCCTCTCTCATAAATACCAGGTCAAGATAAAATACCGCGAAGCCGGATGATGAGGGTCAGTTGAAATACCGGGACATTTGATATTCATCTACGGGACTACGCTCCGGGTTCGGGAACAACGACATCAGTACCGTGAGGTAATGGCGGAGCTATCACAACTAGAACTAAGCCACGCTGTGCGTTCCCTGCCAGGCTCACCATTAACTGAAGGGAGGGAGAAAGGCCTTGCATCGGTTGTGGAAGCAAAGGAATACATAGCGTCTATTCGGTTAGACTTCTATTCACCGACATTTGAGCATGATTGTACTTGTCTGGTAACGGGCAAACCAGACAACAGACTGTCTTGGTTAGCCTTTTCGTTTTCCTTATTTTCCTGCAGCCCCTGTGTGCGTAAGCTTTTTGAGTATAGTCTTTGGTTTTGATATAACTGATTAACAAGACGTTGACTTTTGTCCCACTGGTATGTATTTCTTGGGTTCATGGTTGTTACCTCTCCCTATCTTCGTTTTGGGTATTTTTTCTTCATACATTTAATCTTATTCAGTGGATAGGGATGAGTATTCTAAGGTGGTTAAAAGCTAAAAAATAATTGGCAGTTACTTTTCCTTTTCTTTTTTCTTCTTTTAATTTCTTAAATTAACTTTTTGTTGGAATAGACGTGGATTATCGTTATCCGTGTTAAGCGTTTAGAATATAAAGATGATTTTTATGTGAACATGTTACTTTATAAGATCCCAGCAACCTTTGTGTCATCAACTTAATATTTATAGTATTTCTCATATGGCGTTCGATGATTAAACTTTGATGGGAGGATGTTATGTTGACTGTTGGGTAAAAATTTAAATTGTAAATATTATATTCCTGAACATTAAAAAACTTAAATTATGTAAATACTCATCATTTGCCCTTAATATTAGAAGGCTTGGAAACATCATGAGGATTAGCTAATTTACTTTTAACCTCTGACTGAGCTTTGATGTCATCGGCTGCAGTGAACCTGGATTAATGACAGGACTTACTGATATTCTAATCTTATGATTACAAGCTAGTCACCAAAAACAGACTTGGCCGCCCGTGGTGGTGTCTGTTTTATGCATTCCAGACTCATATGACTGTTTGTGATGATTGTCTTAGATGATATCATGGTGATTCACTCTTTATTGAGAACCTCAAAAAGCTAAACAACTTATGTAGGAGTATTTATCGTCCCCCCGACTCGACTTTGATACTTTTAAAATTAAATGGAAGACATCTTATCTCCTAAACAGGAAAACAAGATTGTGTTCTGCTAGGGGACTTAATTGATTGTTCTCAAAGAAGATGCATCAAAATGACTTTATTAATACTTTACATTTCTCTTCCTTTTTTGTACCATAAATCAATTACTAGAGTGACCATCCACAAGTCAGCTATTGACATTTTTACAAACATCAAAATGCTAGGCTTGAATCTGGAGTTGTGTTATCAGATATTACTGACCATTTTCCAATTGTTTTTTTCTAGAATCTAGTAGTATATTAAATTACAGCAAGCAACTAAAACTAAAATCCTAAATGAGACTACTCTCAAACAATTGAGGTAGTTTACAGGCAAAAACTGGGAAGTATTTATGATTGTATGATCCAGACACTCTAGTGACTACCTATAAATCAGAATCACAAATTCATTAATCGTACCATCCCTGAGAAGACTGTAAATATGGTGAATTGGTCATAACCCCTGCTCACAAAGGTTATTTAAAATCTATTGCGCATAAGAACAAACTTTACAAAATGTCTTAAAAAACCAAGTGCCAAGAATAGAATTATAGTAATTAGGAATAAACTCACACTCTATATTGGAGGAAGTAAGTAGCCTTATTCAACCTCATTCAAGCATCTAAGGGTGACTCTAAGAAGTCTTGGAAAGTGCTAATGAAGTACTTAAAAAGAGCAAACAGCACTGTGCTTCCAGATATTGCTATAACTCCTCAAACGATATTGATCATAAACACTTTTATTAATTCTTTGCCTCACTGTTGGGAAAAACTTTCTAATAATATAAAACCACACCGCAGGGTATTTTCCTAACACTATTTGCAGGCAACTACAACAATTCTTTCTTTATGAAGCCACGGACTGCAACGAAGTCATTAAAATCATTTCAGACTTACGAAGTTCGTACAGCTGCGTGGTAGGATGAAATCTGTAGCATAATCTGAAAGCCATGCAGTTGATATCATTGAGCACTTACTTATTGCATAAACCTTTCGTTGTTCTCTGGAATTGTGCCGAAAGGGCAAAATTTCAAATTATAACCAGTTTTTAAATCTGGGGATAAATGATATGAGCAATTCGTCCCATTCTATTTGCCTACAATTTCTAAGGTTTTCGAGAGAGTAGTGTACAGAGGTAAATGGATACCTTGACAATTAAATATTATGTGTTTCTTCCCAATAGGCTTTAGGAAAATGATACAACTGCATGGGTATACTAGACTGACGAAAAGATCAAGATGCCATTGATAAGGTGACTGTGGTATGGTATTTTTTTAGATTTATCCAAAGCATTTGATACTATTGATTTGGAATCTTATTGAACAATTACATCATTATGGAATTAGAGTAGCACTTAGTTGGTTCAAAAGTTCTAGTGGCAGACAGCAATTTGTAATATTAAGGAACAAATTTCTTTAAGAACACCATTAAATTTGGAGTCCCTCAGGGATCCATTTTGGGCCCCTCTTTGTTTTGTTATAGTTATACTTTGAAATTCCCACAGGTTTACATAAAGTTTTATTTGCGTGACACAAATTTATTCTTATCACATAAGAGTCCAATGACTGGAAGAATGAATAGAGAATTAAGAAATGGAATTGGTTTCGGGGTAATATTATCTCTTACATATAAAAAGACAATACATTGTATTTCATTCTAATCAAAACCATAGTAAACAAGCATGTCTGTGTTAAAATAAATGAACAAATAATTGAAAGAGAAATGCCACTAAATTCCTTGGAGTTTTATTGATGAAAATTTAAATTTCAATGCCATATTGATCACCTAATTAAAATTTATCTAAATATGTCGACTATTTTTTAAACTAAGACATTACTTCCACACCACACTGCTCACCTTATATAAAACTTTGTTTGACCGCATTTATTATTGTAATACTATGGTGTACACTTTTCCTAGCCATTTGGGAAACTACATAGTTTACAGAAAAAAGTTACGGGCATTAATGTGGTCTGAGCCTAACACCCCCACTCGTCCTCTATTTCATCGTCTTGGATTACTGAGGCTCCCTGACATAACATATATCTAATGCCTGTATGATGTTCCAGGTTTTTCACAGGTTAAACGGCAGGTTGTGTGAGCTTGTCCCATCTGTCCCCCTGTATACCTAGATACAAGGGAAAATGCCGAATTACTGTAAAAAACGTCGGTAAAATGTCACCGGATTGTGTTGTAGGGGACCGCAGATTTGGAACGAGCTTGAGGAAAACTTAAATTGTTGCTATCTGTCTCCATCTTAAGAAACGTCAAGGAAAATGCTTTCTTCATATTGTTGATCATTTTTAATAATTCTAATTTGTGCTGGGATTGTTTGTTTATTTGTTGTTTGGGTTTGTTTGTTTTGTTTGTCTATGGTAATGAGTTTGGAGGTGTGTTGGTGTTGTTGTTTTGTTTTCGGGCCCCCTCTGAAAGCTTTAGTAGCTTATTTGGGGTTCCCATTTCATGCGTCCTGTATAGGATTGTTGTGCCTCATGGAATGTGTGTCTGAATTTACAATAATGACGTGTAAATAAACCAACGAAACGAACGAATATAGGGACCACTAGGTCTATCTAAAGAGACTAACGATCAGTTTAGGGACCACTAGGTCTATATAAAAGAGACCTCAGATCAGTTAGGGACCACTAAGGTCTTATAAAAGAGACCTCAGATCCAGTATTAGGGACCACTAAGGTCTATATAAAGAGACTTCAGATACAGTATTAGGGACCTAAGTCTATATAAAAGAGACTTCAGATACAGTATTAGACCACTAAGGTCTATTAAAGAGACTTCAGATACAGTATTAGGGACCACTAAGGTCTATATAAAAGGAGCTACTCAGATCAGTATTAGGGACCCACTAGGTCTATAAAAGAGACTTCAGATACAGTTAGGACCACTAAGGTCTAATAAAAAGAGACTTCAGATACAGTATTAGGGACCATAGGTCTAAAAAGAGACTTCAGATCAATATTAGGGACCACTAAGGTCTATTAAAGAGACTTCAGATACAGTATTAGGACCACTAAGGTCTATATAAAAGAGCTTCATACAGTATTGGGACCACTAAGTCTATATAAAGAGACTTCGATACAGTATAGAACCCACTAAGGTCTATATAAAAGAGACTTCAGATACAGTATTAGGGGACCACTAAGGTTAGCAGGATAACGGTTTCACTGGCGTTTTTGTCACCATATATATTGTTGAGGTATAGTTTGTAACTTATGACAAATACAGTATTCGTTGATTCTTCATGTCAAACGAACATTCTTCCTTAATATTAGCTAACCTACTGTCGGTTCCAATAGCTAGTTTCCTTTATGTTGGTGGTGAAATGGAAGACATTGTCTTACATAGTCCTGGGATGTCCAGCATGTTGGAAATGCCCCTGTCGCACATCTCCACCTCTGGAATGTTCTTGTCCCGACTCTCCTCCACTATCTTCTTCAAAGACTTGGACATCTTGTTTTCTGTGAACATGGAATAGAAAAGGAGCACAGCGTGTAAAGTTAACGTTAGTTAGAAATGTTACGTTGTAGCGTTAACATAAACAACCAGCACTCACGCGGTCAGCGGCGGGAAAATGTGAAAATTGCTATGGCGACACAATGAAAAACACTGGGGGTGGGGAACAAAGGAATGAAAAAGAGAAATATACTGGCTTTGTGATCAAATTCTGCTAAAGACTTCGCTTCAAGCTGACACCCAACCGGAAGTTTATGTGAGAAGCAGACACCATTCCATAATAGGATACTTCCGGGTCCTTCAGCCACTCCTCCCTGTCAAATTAAGAGCTCCAGCAGCTGCAAAAATACATTCTAGAAAAATCTTTTTGGTTGACAACAAGTAACAACAAACACATGAACATTATTAAGATTATATACAAAGCCCTGCTCAGACCAATTGTTACTTTAACAGAAGCGTAATACAATAATAGAATTATTTAAGATATATTTTTTTAAATATATATTTTACATTATTTCTTAAAACTTTACAAAGCAAAAACAGAAATACGATTTGCTGGAAGTAGCCTACAATATTGCTTCTGTGCCAGTGTCTTGAATAATTATGTGACAAATATAGGTTAGAAAGTTGAAAGTCTACAGCTCATTTTTCATAGAAGGTGAAATATTTCTTTTATCATGCATTTTGTTTAGTAAGGTTTTGACTTGAAATATTTTCTCATATATTTGGAAGATGCACCTTTACTCAAATATATATAAATATGTATATATATCAATATTATCATATGACAATATTATATATGTGTATACGCATATGGTATATGTACATGCAACTATGACTGTAAATGTACATTGTGGCATCAAGAATTTAACAAACCAAGTTTTTTTCTGTATATATGAATTAACTTGTGTGCATGCAAAATGTTGCCATAATATTGACATAGTATTAATTACATATTAACGTATGTATAATTATTTACCTAAATGCACCTGGACACATAATGAGAAATTCTCTATGGAAATTCTTAGATTATATTAAATAATCCCACCCCACTCTCCAGACCAGACAGCGGCGGTAACGCGCCATTTTGTTGTTGACAACACCCATGAAACACCACAAAGAAGAACTGTCTGCCGAATAAATGTAGAAGAAGAAGAAGAAGTGATGGTGTCATGGCGGGTGCTCGAGCTCTACAGCGGGATAGGAGGGATGCATTATGCTTTAAAGGGTGAGCTATCGTTAACCGTACATTAATGAGTGGCTTAAAGTAGATTTAGCTCTTTATACGTTCTACGCCGTAACCGCTCTGCCACGGTGTGTTGTATTGAAGCGGACTAACGTTAACAGTTACAGTTACCGTCACCGTCAACAAATCCCAATGTTCAATGTTCGGTGGGCTGTCCTACCCATAGACTGACAGTCTATGGTCCAACACCAAATTACGAATGTGTTAGGTCCAAATCCACATATGGAGCCTGTCACTACCATAGACGTATACGGTATACAGACTGCCATAGAATGTATACCGTACTATCTGTGGTAGCGACCATAAAAGTCACTACCATAGACAGTACGGTATACAGTCCATGGTCACTACCATAGACATAACGGTATACAGTCCATGGTCACGACCATAGGCAGTACGGTATTCTATGGTCACTACCATAGGCAGTACGGTATTCTATGGTCACTACCATAGACAGTACTGTATACAGTCCATGGTCACTACCATAGGCAGTACGGTATTCTATGGTCACTACCATAGACAATACGGTATACAGTCCATGGTCACTACCATAGACAGTACGGTATTCTATGGTCACTAACATAGACAGTACGGTATTCTATGGTCACTACCATAGACAGTACGGTATTCTATGGTCACTACCATAGACAGTACGGTATACAGTCCATGGTCACTACCATAGACAGAATAGACAGTATACAGATGTGAGTTGCGCATGCCTCAAGCAAACTTTCTGTGGACAAAGTACCCACAATCCATAGCATTAGGGACATAAAATAATAATCACTTTATTTTTTCAAGACTTGCTCCTTTGTCATTATTGTTAAACAACATTGGGTGTATTAAAATGTATGTATGTATGTGTGTCTGTGTATATCTCAACACCATCAATTGTGTGTCAGCACCATAAGATGGATGTATCAGTGTCTTGGGTGTGGAATGCCGTTTTATTCAATATTACATAAATACATGAATAAAAAATAAATAAATATGCCTTTGAAATATATCATGAAATAAACAAATGAGGCAATAAATAATATAAATGTAAATATTAATATAAAAATGAATCAGTTAGCTAAATAGATTAAAGGTTTTCCTTTTAATTATTTCGAGAGACTTTTTTTCCCTAAATCCACATTTAATGATTTTCTTTGTTCATTTTCAGATCTAATATGCAAATTAAGGGGCGTGGTTACCTCTCCCATTTACAACAGAGCCGTGCTCTGTACCTAGCGCACAGTCTAGCTTATCGTCTGTTTCTTTCTCCAGAGAGTGGCATACCTGCCCAGGTAGTGGCCGCCATCGACATAAACACCACGGCCAATCAAATCTACGGGCACAACTTCCCTGACACGGCGCTGTGGAACAAGACCATCGAGGTGGGTGAGAGGGGACTACCTGCAGCTGATCAGGGATTCTAACTACAGCTATCACGATGTTTTTGACCAACTCTATCCGTGTCGATGTTGGAGGGTTGACTATTTGGGCTTACACAAAGAGTTTTGGTAAAACAAATCACCCATGATGTGGGTAAATTGACTTATTGGGTAGAGGCAAATAATTAAACAGCTAGAGCAGTCTAAGGTCAGAATATGACATCACTTTACTGTAATGTAGCCTTTAAAACCAGGAAAAGACACCACTTATGTTATGATATATGGCCCTCATATATTAGATCAATGTTGGGATATACAGTATGTATGTATATATAGATATATCTATCCAGTAGAACTACATGAAGCAGGTTTTTAAAAGCCTGTTGTGCGACTTGCAAAAATCCACTGCTCCCTGTTCAGATGCACCAATCAGGGCTAATATATATATATATATATATATATATATATATATATATATACTTTGGCCAGCCCTGCATCTGTTGCTTGTCATTGAATGAGCTGGTGATTTTTTCTGTGATGAGGTTGTAATATTTTATATTTTATTTTGGTTTTGACTTGAGTTTTAGGTACCTTTTTCAGAGTGTGTTTGCTAATTTTAGTTCAGTTTTTCAGAAAGGTTTAGTTAGTTTTCCAGTAGTTAAAGTTGGGTTTTAGTTGGTTTCAGTGTTTCTGTTAGGGCCAGGTCGGTTACACTTTACTGCATGAGAGTGACATGACACCGTCATGAACACACAACACTCTCATGACGCTCTCATGACACTCATGACACAGGCATGACATATTAACCCTAACCCTAACATTTACCATAACTTGTCATCACATAACCGAATGACACTTACTAAAAAAAAAGATCTCATATGTCATAACTGCTTATGACAAGTTCATGATGGTGTCATGTCACTGTCATGTAGCAAACTTCAAGTAAAATGTAACCGCCAGGTCTAATGTCTCAGAATTAGCATGTAAAATACATGGTTTGAGAACATAGAAATGGCCATAATTCATCTTTGTGCATTCGTTTTTATGGTGACGTACAGCGCCGCCTCATGTCAAGTCCGTAAAAGTTTATAAAACCAGGAAAATACAACGTGTCATATTAGAATATCCAAAATCTAAGACAATATCGAGTCTAGGGTAGAGTGATTCACAGATGAACCAATCCTCTGGGCTTTATTTAGAACTTTGCCATGTTATAACTTTTAAAAGCTTGAATAGTTTTACCTTTTACTTTTAGGGCATATCCCTAGATGACTTCAATAAGTTATCTATTGACATGATTTTGATGAGTCCTCCCTGCCAGCCTTTCACCAGGTAGGTCGGGGGGGGTTGTGTGTACTGAGCACTGATACAACGTAACTAAGTACATTTACTTCAGTTATGTACATATGTCCAAATGTTGAGGTACTTGTACTTTACTTGAGTTTTTTCTCTTCATGCCACTTTCTACTTCTACTCCTCTACATTTCAGAGAGAACTATTCTACTTTTTATTCCACTACATTCATCTGGCAGCTTTAGTTACTAGTTACTTTACACATTAAGATTTATGCACACAAAACACTAGGGGTGTGCAAAATATTGGATTCACATTCGTATCACGATTCAAGCTCTACAGATTCAAAACTAAGTCATAGAATTCCAAAAATCAAATCTTTTTTTTGTGATGCCGTGTATTCTATCACATGGGAAAAGTTTACATTTATATTGTGTCACACTTTTTTTTTAATAGAGAATCATTTTTTTAATTAAATGGATTTCGAATCTTGAGCCTAAAAATCTAGAAACCTAGATATTTTCTTAACTGTGCACCCCTGCAAAACACCTGTAGTTTATCAAATGTGATGTTTGATTATAAGGTAACCTAGCAACAATATAACGGCCTCCAGGTCCAGCTGAGATGATGATGTCATTAAACACACAGCCGGTTGGATGCTTTACTCTTTCCACAATGGGAGGATTTATCTTTATCTTTAATACTTTTACTGAAGTTACATTTTCACTGCAGGCCTATTACTTGTATTAAGGTATTTTAGTAAAGGATCTGAACACTTCTTCACCTGCTGGTTTGCCGTGTGATCCAACAAATTGTCCAAACTTAATCAGAGTAAGTAACGAGTTGAAACCTTCTAAAAGAAATAAATTGGACCAAGCAATTGTCCAAATGCCAGGTTTTTTATGTTTAGGTCTTAGCGAGTGGGTGCCTGTGTTATTTGACTGAAAACTATACATTAATACTTGATTTTGGACCATGAACAACAAGCTAACATATTTATAAAGAAAGTTCCGCTCTGTACTAATGTATGTACGAGACATTTATACTAATAAAGGTTTTTTTTTTTTAAATCAAGTAAGTTACAACAAAGCCCAGCAAACAAGAAAAGAAGCAACAATGTCTAAAATGAAAATCTAACAATTCCAATATGAAGCTCCTAAGGAAGATGTAGGACCAGCAGGTGGAGGGTTGGAGACTCTGCAGCTCTCTGACTGACGGGGTTATTGGAAATGTCTCAACCATGTAGGGGACATCTCTCTTAGTTTGTCCTCTGTGCAGGTTAGGACTCCAGGGGGACGTTGCTGACCTGAGGACCAAGAGCTTCCTCTACATCCTCGATCTTCTGCCAAGGTCTTTCATCTCCACGTCTTGGTTTCATATTGCCCTCTAGTCGGCCTGGATGAAAACACATTTTCATGTCGAAATTTGTAAGAATGCAATTTCCTAGCCACGCGTTGTTTTTTTTTCTTCTTTTTTCTTTCTTTCTCGAATCAAACCGACGCCAGCTGCGTCAAGGACTCAGCCGCTGTATGTGGGGCGCACCAGGTGAGCTACCCAGGCGCCCCAAATGTCTGCAGATTAAAATCGGATCGGATTTGTGTTTCAGTGTCAAGTGCACAATAATGCAGGCGGCAACAAGGTGGAATCAACATTAGCAAATCAAAATCAAAATCCCTTTTCTATTGGGATGTTTGTACCATAATATACTATGACTAGTTTTTTTACTCTTTTCGGCTTGCTATGACTTTTTGACATGCTAACATGCTGTACCATGATTTTTTGAGATGCAATGTTTTTGACTTATCGATAGGCTATTCGATGACTTTTTGACATGCTATACTATGACTTTTTATAACTCTCTGGTAAGCAATATTGCAATATCAGCTGAACATACAACGGACTGGCTCTCCAGGCTCCATTCTCCATCACGCAACCGTGTGGGTGCATCCACCAAATGGACCTTTGAATCATTTCATTTAAAACAATTTCAAATGTATCTCTGTATCTATTTCTTCCTCCATGTGACGGTGGGTGGCCAGGCTGAGCAGGCTGCCGCGCTTCCTCCTGCTGGAGAACGTCAAAGGCTTCGAGAGCTCCTCTGCCAGGTAACCATGGAGACCTGCACGGTGCATTCAGAAAGCCTGGAAGGTCACCATGCCAGTATTGGGTATTGAAATCTGTATTGAAAAATGTGATTTCGAATTTATGTTTGATTTAGAATGACTGTTAAAAGCACTGTAAGGTGACGGTGTTCCTCATATTCCTCTTCTACTCTCCAGGGAACGTTTGGTGAAAACACTCGTGGAATGTGGTTACACTTTCCATGAGGTCATGGTCTCACCCACAAGTGTAAGAGACCCACTATGACTCATTTCAATAAATACATCTGCAGAGCAAGTTATATTTACATCACTGTTCTATCCATAAATCCAGGTCGGGATGCCAAATTCCAGACTGCGATACTTCCTGATTGCCAAGATTTCAACAGAGAACTTCATCAGTTCAAAGGTGAGGCTTGCTGAATATGTATTAAATATATCAAAGAGACATTTTAGCACTATCTCTGTGTCAGCCAAAGCTGCAGCTACAACGGTAATATTTCATATTTTTTCAAATCCTTAAACCTTTTGGTACAAAACCTTGTACTTTCGACGTATGTCATTTTGTGTGAGTCTATATGTAGTTTTTTAGGAACACTCTACTTATTGTGCCTTTTTTTTTTTTTAAGGATTCTATCTTTAAGTAATTCTCACATAACCAAAGATGGATCGGTTTTGACTTGCCAGTAGCCATGGAAACAGTTTGGCCCTATTAGTTTTAAAACGTCTGCTCCTCTACCCTGATGTTAGAGAGGGGAATTGGATTTCAGTGAGTAGAAGTTGCTCAGAATAATCAACACAACTCCCTAAAAATCTGTTTATACCTAAGAAACTGTCCCGATGCAGTGTTTGGGTGTAATTTGAGGAAATCGGGTCTGTTAGGACTTGGTAGTACTGGTACTGCAGATGGAAGGCTTTTGATAAAGTATGTCATCTTAGATCTTAGATGCCTTCCCACATCCTGCTGAGAAGGACTCCCCTGAGCCGCCCACAGTGCCGAGCCCTCCCCGCTCAGGCACCTGGCAGCCGGAGGAGGGAAAGCAGGGGGGTCAGGTCCTGTATAAGCTCGAGACCACAATGGATGCCCAGAGGAAGAGGATTCAGAACAACGATCTCTCTGTCAGGCAGATCCAAGACTTCCTGCAACCACAGACGGAAGTAAACCTGGAAGACTTTCTCCTTCCTCCTAAAACTCTGCTGCGATATGCTCTGCTCCTGGACATAGTCAGGCCCACGTGCAGGAGGTCTGTGTGCTTCACCAAAGGGTGAGTCCTCTTCATCTCACTGTCGCTACCTTCGCTTGTCTCACTAGTATTGCAGATAATAACATGGTAAATGCAAATTGGAGATGAAACCTCAGTGACTCAGGGATGGGATACCTGTGCTGAAAAGGTCTTTTATTTGATTTAGCTGTAAATGTCACTGCTATCCACCGGGTGTGTCTGCACTGCATTCTGGAGGCGCCGCTGCCCACGTGTCCATTCAAGAAAATGCTTGATAATCCACCAGCCGCGCCACAGCGTGTCCCGGGAGCGTCCCAGTAGCGTGCCGGGAGCGTCTCAGGAGCGTCTCGGAAGCGTCTCAGGAGCGTCTCAGGAGTGTCCCAGTAGTGTCCCAGGAGCGTCCCGGTAGCGTCCCGGTAGCGTCCCAGTAGTGTCCCAGGAGCGTCCCAGGAGCGTCTCAGGAGCGTCCCGGGAGTGTCCCAGGAGCGTCCCGGGAGCGTCTCAGGAGCGTCCCGGTAGCGTTCCGGGAGCGTCCCGGGAGCGTCCCAGGAGTGTCCCAGTAGTGTCCCAAGAGAGTGTCTGCAGCAACTCTCTGCTCTGCTAAAGATAAGCGGCAGTCTATTTTCTGGCAAGCCGTGGGTCGTTCAGATATCCGGCTTCCGTCCCCATCCCCCATCCCCCCAATATCGGATACTGTAGACTAGGGCTGCACTATTATGTCCAAAATGATAATCACGATTATTTTGATCAAA
>NW_022605576.1:952038-952153 GCF_008692095.1 Etheostoma spectabile | reverse complement strand
CGATTATTCTCACGATTATTTGTTGATTTTAACCAAAACCAATTTTATTGTCACATGGGCTATTTATAACTGCGAGAGGAAGTGTGATGGACGCTACTCACAGAGAGACGGCTGA